>NW_009230295.1:0-8819 GCF_000690835.1 Fulmarus glacialis
GCTGAGCTCTGCGGAATAGCGCGGCCGCCGCTCGCTGTCCGCGGGCTGGGGGCGGACGGACCCGACCGCTGGCAATTCCCTATTGATGTCCATGAATGCAAACACCATGATTTTCATGATCCTGGGCGCCTCTATCGTTATGGTAAGAGATTTTGCTTATTTCCCTCCCCTCCATTCCGCCCGCCCCCCCCGCACTGTCCCTTAGCCTGTGCACCTCTGTGTGTATGCGTGTGTGTGCATGTGTGCGTGCCCCATTAAACACCGACGATTATTTTCTTTATCACTGCTTCAGTCTTTGGCAATCAAACTAGAGTCAATGTTTTATTCCATCATCCAGAGTTGACCAGATGCCTTGGTTATGGGCTCTTACAGGCAATAGCTTGCTTGATGGACATGAATGCGTTGTTGGACAGATTTCACAATTACATCTTACCGCATCTGAGAGGGGAAGACCGAGTTTGTCACTGCAACTGTGGAAGGTAAGTCGCCTGCACAAGATCTCTCTCGCCTGTCCCCCCAGCCCCTTCCCACCTCATCTCATTGGAAAGGCACAGTGCGGTGGTGGCCAGCGGCAGGGTGCTGCTGGCTGGACTACCATTTTTGCATTCTGGCTGTGTCTCACCTTCCTCAGCAGCTCCTGCGTGAACATGGGGGGGGTTTGTTTTTCCGGAAGAAGAGTTTTCTGTGGGCCTGGGAGTCCTTTTTCCTTTGTGTGCATGCTTGTGTATACGCATCTGCGAGCCCTGGGAAAGTGAGTAACTTTCATTTAAACACTTGTCATTTTGCCTTTGTTGTCACTGGGCTCGGTTGTTTCTCAGTGTGTTTGCGGTTGGGCTGTTGCAGTTGGTGGTTGTGTGGCTTAAATGGAATGGGGTTTGGAGAACCCAGAGGACCTGTGTCCAGGAAGGAGCGTTGCTGCCTAGGACAGTGTCACTTTGAGGCTTTATAATCTTTGATCAGCTTTTAATTCTCCATGGCTTTTCTCCTGAGAGTTGCAATGATGCTGGACAGCGCACATTAAAGTAGCTGGTCTGTGCTTTTGTTGAGCGTTTAGTAAGCTCAGAGCATCAGGGTGGATTCTATGTCAAGAGTAATGCCTTTGCTGTGTGCAAGTTTATGACTGCACAGACACCTACCTCTCTCCATGGCTGTTTGGCAATGCTTAATTCTCTTAAACAGCGTAGCACTTCTTGTGTCGTGTGTCATCGCTGAGGTGCTCAGCTCGTAACTGGGCTTCGGCTGCTCTCAGCCTGGGGACTGAGCTTTGGGGAGGTGAATTCCTCTCTTCTCTACGGGACTGTTGTCAGTGATCCTTATCCTGCACTCCCAGAGGCCTCATTCCCCTCCTGCGCCTGGTTACTCGCTGCCTGCTGGAGAGTTTCTTGTTTGTGGGGGAGTAAAGCAGCATGAGGCTGTGCCAGCTAAAGGACATGCTGGGGGAGCCCTCCCCTGCCACATCAACGTTTAGATTGAGCTTTACTCCTCTTTGAGCTGCCTCTGGAACCAGCTGCATCCTGTCTCCCAGGCGTCACATCCCTCTGGTGTCCCTGGTGTGGAAGCTAAGCTGAAACTGGGATGTGCATAGCTTAATGAAGGGAAACTGCTTTGCCCTTCCGCGCTGCCTTGTTCACCGAAGGTGATCATTACCTTTCTCCCCATGGTTCCTCCTCAGACTCCTGTGGCAGAACAGCGAAGAAGGTACAAGCAGCACCTTTAGGGCCAAACGCAGCCAGGCCCTGAGTGATCTAGTAAGCAGATCCTAAATGCCTGGCTCCTTGGGCACCTCGGGCACCTCTGTGGTAAGGTCAATTGGGAAGACTGTGGACAAGAAACATCCTCAGTGTCTTTGACATTTTTTGGCAGGGATTGGCTTTTGTTAGGTAATTTTTTGGAGTCTTCTTGATGTTTTTCACTAGTATAAGAGTTTTCCTCTGCCTCCAACCAATTTTTCTTTTTACTTGTCACAGCTGTGTTCAGTGGTGGTGAAAATTGGCTGCTGGTAATAGACTTTAACATCATCTGGAGCGACTGAGGAGCGTCAGGTCTCACTGGTTTTGTTGCCAGAGTGTTCCTTCTGCCCAAGTCTGCGAAGGTGGCAGGGGCACTCCTCTCTCTAACTGTATGTCTGCAGAGATGCTATTGAGGCAGATAAATTAGCCATGGCACTGTCCCCAGACATAGTTAGGTCATTTCTTAGAAAGTGCACAAAACAGCTTCCAAATTGTCAAGCATGGATCTGAGAGGAGGCAAAACGCGGAAGTTTACCAGTTGCTTTAGGTATGTAGAAGCAATGGTTCTTGCCAACAGAAATAACTTACCAGTCTCCACTCCTGGGCATAGGCTCTTGTTGTGCATCAGCGCTGGTTTCAACGTGTTCACGCTCTGATGCAGGAGACACTTGCACAAAGCAGCCCCATACTGTGGGACTTTGCGTGGCCTCGCGCTAAGGTTTGGTTTGGGATCCTCACCTGCTCGCTGTGAGCTCTGACCTGCTGCCCGGATGCCAGTGTTTGGAGTTCTCCGATTTAAAAGGCAGGTGATGCTGAATGTGCCTTGTCCTTTTTGTCGGCTGTCCGAGTGCTCTGAGTGCAGGCCCTCGGGGCACAGGAGCCATAAGCAGTTCTGCCTTGCACCAGGCAAGGATGCATCCTGCAGCATGCTGTGAGCAGTGGTACCAGGGATTGATAAAGGGCTCTTAATTTGCCAGTAACCAAAGGAAGTCCTTGGAGGAGGGAACTGGCTGCAGTTCAGTGTGTTGCAGGGAGGAATGGGGAAAATGAGTAAACGTTGCAGAAATGGAAGAGAAGGAGGAATTGGATTAAATGAGGATTGATGTGCAATAGGCTGAGTTGCTGCGATTACTGTTTTTCCCTCCTGCCCTAGTCTAGGTTGTAGTGTCAGTCACACCAACTAATCCATTCAGAAATGTTTTCCTTCCACTCTCCGATCCTGGTTGTATCCTTCCTCAGGGTATCAGAGTGGACCCCTTCCTCAGGAGTGGTCTACCATCTCTCAGCACCCCAGGCTGGACTGTGAGTACCTGGCCTCGGGCACCCAGCGTGCAGCAGGATGTGCTCTCCAGAAGGAATCAGAATCTGCACCGAGCTTATGTCGGCGTGAGGGGCTGGGAACTGTTGCCTTGCCGGTGGTGGCGAGGGCTGGCTCTGTGTGTGTCTCAGGTGTGCCAGGGGATTTGGGGCTCCGTGCTCTGCCCCTCCCAGGCCTCTGTCCCAACCTCATCCTGCAAGGCTCCAGGGAAAAAGCCCAGACTTCAGCCCTTGGCTGTCCCTGCCGCTCTTTGATGCTAGAGTGCCCTCCCCAGCCAGAAGACTGGGAAGCCCGCAGGCAGCCCTGGGCGCTTAGGGACATGGTTTAGTGGGCACGGTGGTGTTGGGTTGACGGTTGGACTTGATGATCTTAGAAGTCTTTTCCAACCTTAATGATTCTATGATTTGGCTCCTGGCTCAGACCACAGCAGGCGGGGGGCCAAAGGCAGATGTGTGTCATTAGTGCATCTGCAGCCCGGATCTCCGCTCCCTTGGCAGTGGGAAGGGGGCCTGGCTGTGCTTCCAGCTCCCTCTTCTCACTTGTTTCCGTCCATGCTTTCTGCTCCCTGGGAAGGGGCAGCTGGGACACGGTGGGTCTCCCTCTGCTGCTGGTCTCTGGTGGGAGGCTGCAGGCAGCAGGATGAGCCGTACCCAGGGGTGCCCCGGGCTCTGCCCATGTTTTGGTGGCTCTGGGCTCATTAGAGTCGCCTGGGTGCATGGCCAGCAGGGCAGGCTGTTCCACTGTCTCCTCAAAGAGCTCTTCAGTTGCATGGTGGCTGTGGCTGGGGTCTCTCCTCGTGGGCAGCGATGTGTCTTTCCCTGGACTCTGCCTGTTCTCCTCTCCAGGGGGGACTGCGCCTAAAAAGCAGGTCCCAGGACAAGTGAAAGGGAGTGCTAGCTTTTGGCACCCTAGAATCATAGAATAGTTTGGGTTGGAAGGGACCTTTAAAGGTCGTCCTGCTGTGAGCAGGGCCATCTCCAACTAGATCAGGTTCCTCAGCGCCCTGTCCAACCCGACCTTGAATGTTTCCAGGGATGGGGCATCTACCACCTCTCTGGGCAACTTGTGCCAGCGTTTCACCGTGCCCACTTCTTCCTGAAATGCCCTCTGCCAACCCTTGCCTCATAGACAGGGCCTCATTTCCTGCAGCTGGGGACTATACTTCGTTTTTTTCCTATGTTCCTAAGCACTCGGCGTGTTAGCAGTGACTGGGGAGAGTCACTGGGGTCAAGACATTTGGGGAGGAAAACCAGCCCCATCTTCAGGCGCTGCCGAACGCTGGACACTTGGCACTGCTAGGGCTGATCTCCACCCTCGCTATGCACATCCCCGCGGGGTCAGGGTCACCGGGGCTATTTGAGGCTGAAGCTGTTGCTTGTCACTGTATGTCAGAAGCAAGGGAGCAATTAGTTGAGGCGAGAGTGACCTCGTTATGCTGGGCCCTGGCAGGTGCTTTTCAGGTCTTTGATGTCAGAAGGGAGTTGTGGCCTCTTGCTGGACGCAGGGGAATTGAGAGGGTGCTTGCGAAGGCTGTGCTGTGCAAAGTTTTCAGTGACTGCCTGTGGCTGCGGGGACTGGACCCCGTGGCTGGCTGGCTGTGTGGTGCTGGGCGGCAATGCTGTCTGGAGTTGCACATGCAAGCTGCCCTTCTCCCCCGCCCAGTGCACAGAAATAGGTGGTCAAGGCTGATGCAGATTTGCGGTCTGTTAAGTGGCAACGTCCACCGAGCCACTCTTTTCGGTTTGAGGGAGCCTGGGCTGGACAGTGCCTTTGCCATAGGAGTGATCCTGCTCCGAGAGCTGAGACGGATAGTGCTCTGGGCGGCGACTGGGAGCAGAGGTCCTGGTCTGTGCAGGTGGGGTGTTGCTCTTAGGCTGGACTGGTGCTTTCCCACTTGGCTGCCCCGCTGGCAGCACTAAAGCCAAGGAGGGCAGAGCTGCCAGAACCCCTGAGACCAGTCAAAGTGCATCTATAGCTGTTCGGTGGGAAAACAGTCCTGCGGGTTGCTTGGGAAGAGAAGGTGGAGTAGTGATGGTGCGTGGAGTGAGAACATCGGCAGAGAGCCAGGGCTGGCCCCGGCGCCTGGTGCTGATACTGAGCCTGCACAGACACGCCCGCTACGACAGGGACTGTTCCTCTCTTAACATCTGCCCTCTTGCTGGAGGAAGAAGGGGTGACAGCCACATTTACACTCCTGCTGGCTCCTGTTGATGCCATGCAGGAAATGTGCCTGCTGGAGCAAGTCCCTGGGGGAGCTTGGCACTCTCTGTCCTCAGCATGTGGAGATGTTCAGGCTGTCCAAATCACTATGTTGGGGCCGGCCTGCCTGCGGGCAGCCCAGCCCCTCTGGTCCTACCTACCTCCTTGGGATGTACCTGTTCCCAGGAGAGAGCAGAGCTATGGAGGACTGCAGAAGTGTTGCACGGCCCCAGCCCGAATGGCTCTGTCCCAGCCAGTAAAGGGTCCTCTCTGGAAGCAGAGAGCTGGCAGCAGATCAGGAGCTGGGTGATGTCATGCAAAGGAAAAACACCAAAGGGCGTCCGTGGAGGCAGGGTGAGTTGGAGAGACCAGATGACACCTGCATGGAGCAAGGACCCATCAAAACAGCCTGGGAGGCTTGGAAGTTCCCCGTCTGGGAAACGACAGGGACCTCAGGGGCTCTGGCATGTATTCTCCTTGCCACTGACCTTCTGAGTGACCTTGGGTGAGTCTTTCCCTCCCAGGCAAAGTCTCTCCCCGTGAGGGGGCTTAGAAAGGTCTGTCAGCCTGACCTCAATGCCAAGACCCTGCAGCAGAGCTGGGGGCCTGGCCAACCCTCAGTCACTCTTCCTTTCTGAGTGATAGTTCAGCCCTGCTCTCACTAGGCTCTGATCCGGGAGGGAAAGTCTCAGGGCAAGGCTATGCTGGACCTCTCCTGAGCGACTGGTGTGCCTGGAGACCCTGCCGTGCAGTGGGCTGCTTCCCAGGAGAGTGGCTGGGCACAGAGTGGAAACGTGTGAGGTGGATGCTGGCTGGGGCTCTGCCCTGATGCTGGGGTCACTGGCAAACCCCTCCGATGCCCTCGGGGGGATGGCCGGTGGTGCTGGAGCAGTGTTGTCGTGTGCTGGCATGGGTTCGAATAACGCTGCTCACTGGGCTCTGTCCGTGAGGGGCCAAATGCTGCCTCCACACAGAGAAGGGACAGCCCTGCTGTCGGGAGGCACACAGAGAGGACATTTTTGCTCTGTTTCCTCCTTTCCCAGCCACTCTGGAAAAGTTATTAAACCTCTCTGTCTCCAGATCCTCTGTGGATGTGCTGGGAGGCTGGGAGTGCTCATCGCCTGGTGCTGGGGACCTTTCTTGGGCTTCTGGTAGCTGCTACAGTGCAAAGAGCCCCAGGGAGATGTTTTCACCTGTGCGATGGTGCCATCCACGCTGGTCTGCAGACTCCTTGGCTGGCAATGGCTCTGAGAGGCGCTGGGCTGTTTGGCGTGTTTGGGGAGAGGCTGCAAGGTCAGACAGGGATGAGAACAGGGAGGCTCTTTCCTCCCTCTAGCTCCACTTGCTGCCCCTGGGCAGGATGTGCCTCGGTGGCCGTGCCCGGGGGCCAGCCAGCAAGGCGGGATAAGCCGCGTTCTGCAGCTGGAGATGGGGAATGGGTCGGTCCAGCCGGGTTGTGGCAGCTGCAACGTGAGACGTGGAGATGTGACATGTCTGCCACCGACTGACACCTGCCCGGGAGGGAGCCAAGCCGAGCCAGAGCATCAGCGCCGACATCCCCAGCAGAGGGGGGACGTGGAAAGTGTCGAGGCAGCGACGGGCTCTTTGCATTTAAAAATGACAGATCAGTGGCGCTTCTTTAAAGGCTCCCGTGCTGTGCTTTGGCTGCAGCAGCCAGCACTCACGCAAGGTCACTGGAAGGGACAATAGCGCTTTGGGCAGCTCTGTGGTGAAACTTCCCAGCCACGCTGGCCGAGGCTCTGCTCCAGCCCGCTGCACTGCTTGCCCCGGGAGGGAGCAGAGGAGGTCTTCCCCCTCTGTCACAAAGACTGGGAAAGGGAACAGGGATGCTACAGCTCAAGCACTCCTGCTTTCGGGGGTGTTTCTGGCCTGAAGTGTGGTTACATTTCTTTTCCTACAATTACATCTGCTTCCTGTGGAAGCTCCACCACATCGGAGGTGGGCACGGCTGCTAGGTGTGGCTGAAAGTGTACGGCACGTGAAGGGATGTGCCGCACGATTAACCTAGCTGGAATAATTTGGCCTGGATCTGTTGTGACAGCTGATACCAGCTTGAACTGCCCAGGAATTGGCCCTCAGGTTATTTGGTACATCTTTTTCGTGTAAAGAAACATGGTCAGAACATGGGTTTACCTTTTGAGGACCACATGTACTTTGTGACCGCTCTCTCACAGCTGAGGGTGCTGTGAACCCCAGGGTCCTCACACCCACGTCCGTCGTCTGACTGCTGGCTAAGGTGATGCAAGGCTGAAGGAGATTTTCATATCTTCTCAAAGGTCTTTGGTTGGTGAAACAGGCACTGGCTGTAGGGTTATGTCAGCCCCTGGATGGCAACGTTTCTGAAAACAAGGTTTGGCCAAAAGCATTTGCTCTGAGGAGCTGCCCTGCCAGAACCTGGTCTCCAACGCTGCCTGCCCTCCCTGGATGTGCGCTGGCAGGGGTTTGCTGCACCCACGTTATGCTCAGCTTAGGGGTGATATGTTCCCTCACTGGATCCAGCCCCCAGAGCCATCCAGGCCACGTTCCAGTTTCCAATTCCCTTGATATGTGGTGGGGACCCTGGACCTTTGCGCACTATTAATAACGTGCTGTGCTGTTCTGCCAGTGCCTCTGAATCACTCCTGTAACAGCCCCAAGGACTTGAGCTGCAACAGAAAACTTCTGGGGGTCTGTCCCTGTTCTCCTCCCCATCCCAGTGGCACCACTCAATCCTGTTAAGCCAAAACAAAGCATAAAAATCCCTGCAGCCCAGATCTCCCAACTGTTGCACTAGCAGGAAAAATTCATCTTCCCTGTGCCTTGCTAAATGCTTTCCAGAAGACTCTGCAGAGTGGAAACCTAGCACTGGCATCTCCCCTGCATAGGACTGCTCTGGTAACTCAGAGTTCCCAAAGTACCTGGAAGCTACCAGTGCAGGGCCTCAAGTGCTTTCCTGGGGTGCTGCAGTGACAGGAGGCTTTTCTTTTAAGGAAATTCGCACCTGGGATCCAACTTTGATTTCTGATACCTGGAAAATTAAGTTGCCAAATCCAGATAGGTCAAAGTTTTTTCTCCCTGTTGAACTTTGCCTCCCGTGAATCGCCTTTGGTCTTCTTGCTGGCTCACCATACAACAGGACTGACTCCTTTCCCCCCTGGGCACGACTGTCCCTCAGCACTTCAGGCTGAGCAGGTAAAGGGCTGGCAGAGGGATACTGTGAGGACTGAATCCCTCTTTATGGAATGCTGGAAGCCAATGGTCACTTTGTGTGCCCAGCCCCAGCCCACACATGAACAGTGAGAAAGGGTCAACCAGCCATCCTTCCCTGGAGCTTCCTCCCTCCGTTTTCTGTCCGAGATGCGCCTTATGGCTCATGGGTACGCAGAGCTGTTGGTGCAGTCACATTAGAGAGGTTGTGTTCAAAACGGTCGTTGCCAACTTCAGTTGCACCCCAGAGCTGGTTATGTTGTCTTTCTGTCTGCCCCACTCCATCCGCAGCCTCTAGATCTAAATGACCTACAGACCTAGACTCATCGTGCTGTGGAGCCTGGAGAAGAGAAGGCTCAGGGGGG
>NW_009230296.1:0-4138 GCF_000690835.1 Fulmarus glacialis
GGGCTAGCGTTCCCGCCCCGCCCCCGGTCTCCGCCATGTTCTCGCCAGAGGAGCTTCCTCACAGTCCTTTCCCGCAGAGGTTTCGGGCAGTGTTCCCGGCCGTGCTGCTGCTCGCGGGGTGTCTTGGGCTAGCGTTCCCGCCCCGCCCCCGGTCTCCGCCATGTTCTCGCCAGAGGAGCTTCCTCACAGTCCTTTCCCGCAGAGGTTTCGGGCAGTGTTCCCGGCCGTGCTGCTGCTCGCGGGGTGTCTTCTCTCCGCTCAGGGCTGAGGCGTTCAGACAAGGCTGGGGCTGGGTGCCAGCCCTGGGGTGCTCCAGGTCGAAGCCTGAGGCAGGGTGTGGTGGGCAGTGCTTCGGAGCTTCTGGAGGCTTTACACACGCCCTTTTAGTGCCCGGGCCCACCCTCTTCTTTTTAGGGGTCTCCGGGGGGGAGAAATGGTTAAAAAGCGATATCCTGGCTTGCCCCCTGCTTGAGGCTGCCCCACTGAGCGGATAGAAGAGACTCGGCTACCTTCCCCAGAGGACCAGGGGAGATCGTATTATTTTGTCTAATGAAAAAGAATTCCTGAAAATGATTGTATGATGGTATGAAATTTAATACTGTTTTCCAGAGATGCTCCACCCCTCGGCAACTCCCAAATATCTCTTTGGCACCTTCACTATTAATGCAAAAAGTGTTCAGCTGCAGCAGTGACTGTGTTCTGGGAGAGGATCTGTATGAAGTTGTGTACGGGACTGTCTTCTTGGGACACTTTTTGTTACACTCGTTACTTCATTATGGTAGAACAGTAAAGATGCTAATCATTAGTGAAAAAAAAATACTGTGAGAGAAACAAATGTGTAAAGGGATAAGGAAAAAAAGATACGTTCAGGTATTCCCATTCTTGCTCAATGCTGGTTGCAACCATAAGTAGAAGACATAATGGCCATTTTGCTTCTGCTAATCTAAACTTTGCTTATTTTGATGCAGATCACATTTTTAGCATTGCCGAATGCACAGTGTCTTCATCACAATTGCAAGTGGAGGGTATGATTCTTCATGAGATCTGCTTTGACCAAAGTCCTTCCTCCAGTATTTCTACTATTTTATCTTGTTACAGCAGTGGGAAGTATATGATTTAAGGCATCTCCTAAGACAAATGTGAAATGCGTTTATTGTTTAATAAATTTCTTTTTTTTTTCAAAGATAAAATTAAGGCTTTTTTTGTTCAGAGTTTAGTTGTGTACGGGCTTCAGGCTAATGGTAATTGTCAAAGTGTTTCAGATGCTGTCATGCATAAAGTATGTAATTTTACTGGACTCTGGACCGGAGAAAAATGAGGCAGCGTGAAGTTTTCTCTGTAAGTAAATACGGAGCAAAGTGCTTTACTACATTTCAGTATGCATTAGTCCATTAAGAGGTTGATGGCTTCTTTTCATAACACAATAATTTTCATGCATGCTTTAAAGTAATTTCTTGTTTTCTCTTAAAGATATTGAAATTCTGGTATTATTTTTGTGTTATTTTTTGATAAAATGAAATACTAACTTCATTCATAAACCCTAATAATCATTTCATTATCCATAATCACCAATGGATTATTCATTTAGTAAAGTTAATATGTCTTCAAAGACAGTCATCATCTTTTGTATATTTGATTTAAAATGGATTTTTTTATGGACAGAGGACCTTTGGTTTTTACATTATTATGCAATTAAAAAATTGCTTTTCCTCTTTTTTTGTGCATCAAAGAACTTTTTGTGGATAGTCGCTGCTATTAGTATATATAATACAGTGCTTCCTCGGCCTTTCAGATCAACAATTCATTACTTGAAGGAGAAAAAAAAGTACAGTGATCCCTTTGTATCACAGAATCATTGCGGTTGGAAGGGATCTCTGGAGATCGCCTAGTCCAACAAAGATCATATTTACTGAGGGCTGCTAAAAATATGAGTATTATAATAGTGATAATTTTCTGTTTTCTGTGTGTGCGTTTATCAAGCCTGAACTAAAGACAATATTACGCAAAAAATATTGTAGGTAAAATTTTCTTTGTTATGCAGTAAATCTTTCAGCCTGTCATCATGTTTGTGTCATTTTAGGAGAGTGGTAAGATGATCTAGTTTATAATGTTAATTGTTTGGTTTTGGTAGAGACAGAACATGATGTATATGAGTCCAGGGATTATTTTTCAATTTCCATGAAAATCTGGTCATCTTTGGCTAAATTGTATGTTTCTGAGAAACTAGAGTGAGCGAACAGCTGTTGAGCCAAAAAGGAAGTGGTGGAGAACCGAACAGGTCTCAGGAATGAAGCCAGGATGTTGAGAAGTAAGGATGGAAATGCCCAGAATGTAAGTGTTGGGTGAATAATCATTGTAATAAGTAAGATGATTGTAATTGTAATAATAAAGATTATATTTCCTTAATAATAGTAGGTTCAAGAATGCTGTAGAATTTCCCAGCTGCTTCTGTCTGCTGCTCCATTCCCTCTTTGTGAGGTTTGACAGTCATAGCATTCAAAGAAAATGTTAAAAGGATTTAGAAATATGCTGTAAGAATGATTTGGAGCCTCAGAAGTATGAATTACAATGTAAAGTTCAGATGGATTTTGTCTACAGAAGAGAAGATGAAAGCAAACATGATAGCAAATAATTAATAAGAAATGTGGAATAAACTCATCTTCATGTCCATGATGAATGAAACAAGAAATAACAGGCTGAGATTGCAGTTCAGGAAATTCAGATGAAGCACAAGAAAAACTTTTTTTTCGCAGTGAGAATAGTGAAGCACTAGAATATGTTGCATATAAAGGTTTTGGAATCACCGTCTGTCATAACAAGTAGCAAATATCTCCAGGAATTACATCAGTAGAGTTGATGTTTTGGGCTAAAGCGTGAACTAGTTGGCTTTAGGACATCACTTCCAACACCATTTTTTAAAATATAATTTTACAACTACAAGTAGAAAATGTTCTTCATAAACAAAGGCCTGTTTAATCTTCCAGGAAAAGCTGTAATAGGTTCTTGGGTAGTTGGGATAAGAGGTACGTAAATTCAAGATACAAATAAGACATGCATTTTAAGACGAGCTAATCATTGAAAAAAACCCCAAAGGACATGGTAGATTCTACATAGCTTGAAATCAAAAGTATTGTAGCCTATATATAATTTATGGGCATGACTCAGATGTAACTGTTTGAAATTACTGTATTTAGTCTGTATTTTATGGGATGTGAAACTTGGTGATCTTAAATCCTATTTAACTTTATTGTGTGGCTAAATTTTCCTGGGATATCATATTCTACATGTCTGCATAAGCAAGACATTCAAGTAATACAACCCACTGTTTTAGAGTCCTTCATGTCAAAAATCTGCTGTAAAAGCCACAAAAATATATTCACAGAACAATGTACAATGAGCACAGTCTTTGCTGTGGTTCTCTGGAAGTGGTGTGGCTGTAGCTGCCTTGTGCTGCTGGATTAAGCCCTGAAAAGTTGCAGAATATCGTCTGGAATAAAGTTTTGGTTTTAGACGACAGTCAGGCAGATTCCCAGACTTTCTGTATTATTTCACTGTTTACAGTGAGGGAATATTTGTAGAAATCTAACGAAAAATACTGGAAATAAGTTTACAATCGCTCTATTTTTGACTGCTGGATGAGGAGTTAGTTTCTCCACTGGCACAGAGGAGTGAGAGAGAGTTCCTTTAATCACTAAGGCAGTTGGCATGTCTGAGCGTCTATCACAACTGGGCCACGTGTGAGCAAAGGGCTCTGCAGATACAGTAGCAAACAGTGACTACATATACATTTTTAATGACTGCCAATTACAGTAAGTAGGAGATATGGAACGAGTGCGATGGCAACTGGAAGCAAAGAAAGAAACTAAATTTTCAAGCCATTTTGATAAATCAGTTACCCCAGCTAGCTAGAGAGGAGGAACAGACAGAGCTGAAATCCAGGAGGCTTTGGAGAAAGGAGATAAATTATTATTTCAGCATTAACTTTGTTTTAAATTTGCTTTCTCACCTTAATCTGACTACTAAATACTGTATTCTGGTTCACTAGCATATATAGTTTGTTTGGTTTTAATTTGTAAAGCTGTTTGGTATTAGATAATTTTTACGAGTTGCATTCTTGACATGTTGAAGTTTAGACTTT
>NW_009230297.1:0-2537 GCF_000690835.1 Fulmarus glacialis
GGGACGGAGCCTCGGGGTGCTGAGCTGCTGCGACGCCCCGTCCCCGCCTCGCGCGCCTGCGCAGGGCAGCAGCGGGGAGAGCTTCTGCCTTCAGAGGAGTGATCACAAGGGAAAAATAACCAAAGTGCACTGGCTTATAAATTTATTACAAGTGATGGCTTTCAGGAGTAGTAAAGAAAGCCTGCACTCTGGTATCAGAAGTAAAGTTGTCCCAAATGTGTCTCTGTGTGGAGTTGCTGCTTGTTGTGCCTCTCGCGTGCTGGGTGACGGTAGCTCTGTGGCACCCGGATGGCATCTGAAGAAGGTCCCTGGTCAGAGGTTGGCTGCCAGGTCTGTGCTGATGAGGTGTCCCAGAGACCCCAGGGATTCTGCAACCCTGCTGAGGGTACGGGACATCGGGGCAGTGGATAATTTAGAGACTGGTGAGTGGGAATACAGCCTCCCCCTCCAGCGGGGCGCACTGTGGCGAGGGTTGATCCTTGGGTGCAGGGGGCCACGGTGGGGCCGAGCAAACGTCCCGCCGGTCCTGCATCCACCGCTGGCAGCGCGTGGGAAGGGGTGTGGAAACCCAGGGCTGCGCAGGTGTCCCCGTGGCTTTGACACCCACGGTCCTGTCCCGCTCAGGATGTGTTTGTGCATGGGTGGGGAGGGTTAGTGTTGCTGCTGGCACAGTCGGCCATGGTGTGGGCTGTAGTGCCAGGGAGCTTGCAGCCGGAGCGACGGTCGCCAGCCTCAGCCAGGAAGAACATCTGCTTTTGGAAACCACGCTATCCAACAGCATCCTGCACCACACCTACCCAGAAATCACATCTATGAAACTCGCGGTGATCGTCCATAAGGAGGGATGTTCAGTGTTGTACCCATCTGTTGTACGTGGTTCCTGTTCTCCCTGGGGCAGCGTCACATGCAGAGCCCTGCTCACAGCCCAGCGGGGTCGGTGGCCTTTCCCACGAGGGGAAGGTGCTGTTGGCCTCATTTCTGCACACACGCCGCGTTACCCTGCGGCAGAGCGCGGTAGCTCCTGAAGATGCCGGGATGAAGCGAGGGAGTGGGGTGCATGCCATGGCCGGTGCCGTGCAGGGGACGTGCTGGGGAGGAGCCACCACAGCTGGCTGTGCCTGTGCTTCATCCCAGGGGAGTTCCTGGTGTGGCAGGCGCTGTCGGCCCCAAGGGCCCGCCGCTGTCGGCACAACCCTGTGAGTGGTGGAGCTCGGCTGCCAGGGAGGCATTAATTCCCTTTTCACAGCTTAGCTAAGTGCCGTGGGGTGGATAGGCTTGGGGTGTTGCTGTCCTTTAAAACGGTCCCTTCCAGTCATTTGCAGGCTGCGGCAGCAAGGCCAAAGCAACAGGGATCTTGAGGGGCACTGAGGAGGGGAGATGCCTGTAACCAGGCTGGGAACCGGTTGTATTCAGCAACTGCAGCTGAGCCCTACGTCGGTCAGTGAAGCAGTCACCCAGCGTGGTACTTGAGCTGGCCCTTGATGTTCACAGGCAGAAAGCTGTCCAGCTGCAATCCCGAATGCTTTCTGCAGCTGTGGAGGGGCATTTGAGAGTACTAAGGGATGCTGTTTCGAGGGGCAGCACGCATGCCGTGCAAGCAGCATCAGCTGATGCCGTGTGCGGGATGCTGCCCGGTGCACTCAGTGTCTGAGGGGCAGGCTGCCGGCTGACAGCCCGCAATCGATGTCCTGCTCACTCATGCGTGGAACAACATTATCACGTCCCAGGTATTAGCCCCACAGCCCAGCCTCAGCACTAAATATCTCCAATAACAGGGCTATGTGGAGTGACAAGGGCTATTACTCTAGTCCTGCAGCCTGGCCTCTCAAAAATGGAGCTTCTGTCTGGTGACAGTGCCTGGGGAGCGAGTTGGACCCCATCGAAACTCCACCTGGCATCAGGGGCTGGATCAGCAGAGCGAGGCAGGAGAGGAGCACTTCCATTTATCCAGGGTCTGTCTGCCACAAGCTGGAGCCACTGGCTAACGGGAGCTGGACTCCCCTTTGCACGACGTTTATGGGAACAGATCGTGGGTGACTGCGTGGGGATGTTCATGCGCATAAACGAGCTGCTGTGGGTGGACTGTTGAGCCCTCACCCTCAGCAGTCTGATCAAACACCGTATCTCACAGAAACCAAACACAGCTTTAGTTCCACACACAGATTGACAGTCAATATATCTATATATTTACTGATCCTAAGCGTGCTCCTGGCCTTGAGCAGCGTTTCAGCTGAAGCCGACAGGTCAGCGATACAAGGTGGGGCTGGGCCCTTCTCCCTGCCCCAGCCAGGGCTGGGGTGAGATGCTGCAGGTCACTCCCGGCATCGTGGTGGCTGCAGAGCTCGTTGCCTCATTGCCTCCATACAGACACTGACAGTCAATTCATCATGATGAGGATGGGCAGTTTCATTGAAAACTTCCCCCCTCGCACTCGGCGAGTGCTGCAGAGGAGCCGGGGAAGACATGGCGCAGCTGGGGCTCCTCTCACTCCCTCCTGCTCCGGTGCAGGGCGGGCGACCCCCCGCCGCAGTGAAGAG
>NW_009230297.1:2559-2951 GCF_000690835.1 Fulmarus glacialis
ACCCGTCACGGAGACAAAGGCTGGGGCTCACCCTCCACCGTGGGGAACAACAGGTCCTGCAGTGCTTTTCAGGAAGAATCTGGTTTTATTTTCCCTTTGAAATCACTGCTGATGGCTGAGTTGGCTTTACAATAAGCCTAAAGCAGGATCTGATGCAGGAGCAGCTTGCCTGCGTGAGCCGCAGGTGAGTGGTTATCACCATACTGTCTGCAAAGGTCTGATGCGCTGCGCGTGGCGTGGCACAAGCATGGGCACAGCAATGACGGCCCCATTCTGCCAGTGCCGTGCCGTGCCATGCCAGCCCTATGCGCCAAACCAGCTGGGAAGGGGCACACGGGGCGAACGCAGAAGGATGGCTGTTCGTGGTAAATCACTGGGAGCGTCCAACAGCT
>NW_009230297.1:2983-4215 GCF_000690835.1 Fulmarus glacialis
AACAAACTGTCAGTTCCTCTGCAGCCCGTGTGCTAATTCTCTGCTGTTCTTGGTGATGAATTTAAACAGCGGCACGTAATTAGAAGCTGCAGGGCATGAATTATACTGTCAAGGAAATGTTACTCAAACAGACACTCATTTACCTTCACATTAACTGTGTGACCTTAATCTACTAAAACGTGCACAGATTCAAGCCCTGGGTTTATTCCTCGGTGTGCAGCGCTCATCCAAGTGGAGCAGCTGGGGGTGGCGGGGAGGCACCATGGGTGTTTTCTTCCAAAAAGCCTCTGGGTAAGTCCCGGATACTCGGAGAGCTCTTCAAAATTTCCAGCAAGGCTTCTGACATTTAAACCAGCCACATTTGTCTTTACCTTTGTGAAAATCAAGTTATGTGTAGAGTGCTGTAGACTTGGCTCATGGAAGGATTGGTCATGGCTGAGGCCGTGCTGCTGTCGATGGGGTTACAAGGGGCAGGAGGGGAAGTCCAAAACATGGAGCTCTCATTTCCAAGTGTTTTAAAAGGTTGTGGCATCGCTCCTTCAGGTGCTGAGATCAAAGCTGCTCCACAAGGCACAGAGGTGCCGGGCTGCTGGTGCAGGGCACGGGGGGAGTCCTGCAGCCACATCCCTGATGCTTCTCTTCACAATAACTGAAGTCCCCCACGTCCTTCAAGCACCTGGTGTCCTTTGGGACAGTACTCGAGTCAGAATCCCACTGAATGCGTCCTCCCTTTCCTGTCACAGCTCTCTCCTACGTTGCTGCAGAGCCTGCTCAGGGCCAAATCTGCACCAAGGAAGCAATGGCACATCAGTGAAATATCATTAGAAAACGAGTGTGTATCAGCTCAAAACTAAGTTTTAAACATTATTTAAACTTTAAAGATTATTTGGGACTGGAAGTTCTTATTTGCTCCCCTGGCGTGCACGGCTGGACCCACCGAGGCTGGCAGCCACACGTCACCCACAGGAAAATAACTTATTTCTAAAGCTTGTGGAATGAACGTGAAGGAGGCGACAAGGAATGGTGCTGCTGAGTTAATACTTGCTTACTGTTGGAAAATAATAGCAGGAGTTGGTGCATTACTGTGTGTTATTGCTGTGGGGGCAGCTAAAAAAGCAGTGTGGGCAGAGGGCAGGGTTATGGATCTGGGGCCATCAGGCACCACGTCCCAGGGCAGGGGTGGCAACGGCTGGGAAACATCCCCAACGGCTGGGAATGTCCCTGGGAGCCGT
>NW_009230297.1:4230-4872 GCF_000690835.1 Fulmarus glacialis
TGTTGGTGTTGCCTGCCCCACCTGGTCCCTGCGCCAGCCGTTCAGGAACCCCCAGTGCTGCCAGCCCCTTGTCTGGGGAAGGAGCAGGGTTACAGGGCCCCGGTTATTGCTTTTTGCAAGACCAGCCGAGATCCCTCGGGAAGCCTCGGGTTCTGCGCTGGCTCCCGAAGCACGAGACCGAAGAA
The DNA here is from genome assembly GCF_000690835.1 of Fulmarus glacialis. Lineage (NCBI taxonomy): Eukaryota > Metazoa > Chordata > Aves > Procellariiformes > Procellariidae > Fulmarus > Fulmarus glacialis. The sequence goes on from NW_009230297.1 coordinate 4,416, forward strand.
GAACCGTTCAGCAGCGCCAGGTCTCTGCTTAGCAGCTGGAAACGGTGACACAGCCCCAACAGAAACTGAACCCCGAGACTGGGACTGGCCATCCCGCTGGTGATGGACTGCAGCTCCTTACCCCAGAAACGAGTCCAACTTTTCAAGATTTGAGTTTCTTTCCCTTTCCTAAGCTTGCTTATATTTAACTCCTGCCACGCCAGCCTGTTTTGAGTGCTCAGCCACAGCAGCAGCCCGACCGGAGGAGCTGCCAGGCTGCAATGGGAAAGGTGCTAGAAAAGTCGTCAGCATCCCTTATACCCAACCTCCTCTCTGGAAGAGGATCCCACGGACTGTCCCTGCTGCTGGGGGACACAGGGGACTGTGCACGAGGTGCTGCAGGGACGGGTGACCGGCTCCGCAATGTCGTGCATCACCAGCGCATCCTCCGGCAGCATCGCTGCGGCTGCAACGGCAG
>NW_009230298.1:0-11033 GCF_000690835.1 Fulmarus glacialis
CACATAATAGCAAGAACATGATTTAAGATACAGAGATTTCTATCTAGAGAGAGACACCTAAGCTTCTCTTTTCTTTGATCCTAAAGGAATGCAAACCTTTCCCTCTCTTAGGAGATGCAAGACAAATACTAAATCCTTTCACTATTACAGGGATCAATAGCAGAGCAGCTAGCAGGGATAAAGAAATAGGGACCACATGGTCAGGCAGTCCTGAAGGACTGAGTGCCAGGCCTACTGTATTGACATTGCAGGCTGAATGAGCTCTGTGGCATCAAATCAAAATAGAGTACAGATCGCCCATTCTGCTGTTCACCCAGTGGTGCCTTTCTGTAAGATAATTATTTCAGAATTAAGATGGTCAAACTCACTAGCCTTCCCTCTTACGATGGCAGCCAGCTTTGGGGGAAATGACAAAGTCCACAGAGAAAGAGGAAGAGCTAGCAATGGAAAAGAGCTAGCTTATTGGCCAATTAAGGTTGCCATTTTGTTAGGATACCTAGCTCAGTCACAGTAACTACTCAGGACAGAATTATTTTCAGCAGCTTTGTGTACCAGTAGTGCATTTCAGCCATATATCCACTACATAAAGATTAAGATCTGTAATTAATGTAAATCAGCACTGACATTAAAGGAACAGAAGTTATCCATGCAGGTAGAGAGAGGCAATAATAAAAACAAAAAAAAAAAACCACAAAACTTTCCTGGACATTATTCAGTCCTCTGAAAGAGTACGTAAGAAAAAATGGATCTTCATTTCACATTCTGAGAACTATGGAAAAAATGATAAATATTTTTATAATTTCATGTCCTATATGGGTTTGAATCTTAAATGTAATTGTGATTATGGATGAATATTTCTTTCAATGTACATCAATATTAATACCTTAGATACACAGAGCACACACTGAGAGGATAATTTGCCCCTTAAATGTGCAAATCCTATTACAATATTTGTCTAAAGGCTGGATTAATATTGAGTTGGTGCTTTTGCTAGCTCATCATAATTTTATCAGTGCATATACTTGAACTACGAGAATGCTAATGACTCACACAGCAGGCACTACATGTTATAATGGAGTCCAATTACTTTTGACTATTCAAATATGTTGCAAATTTCAAAAACAGTTCCCATCTGACTACTTTTTCAAGAAAATGCCAAGTTACTAAGTCTTCATCTATTTAAAAAGGAAGGTTTTTAAAATGTTAAGTAGTAAACAACATGACCTCATTTCATTTGTACCTAATTGGACCATAATAATTTTTCTTTCATTTTTTACATCATCTAACTCTTTCTAAATAAATTTCTTACGGAAAAGACTCCAGAACACCTGTTGTTTATTTTGATAATGAATTCCACATTTTCACCTTTGCTCCGTAGTCAATCTCATAAAGAATTAAAAGAGAAATTTCTCTGTCAAGATACTTTTCTGAAAAGATTCCGGATGTTTTTTAGCACTGACCTATATGTGGTTCTACCTTAAATGAAGATATCACAAGTTCACCTTGATTTATTTACGTTTCAAGAATTTATCTGTCCATCATGTTTACTAGAGCAGCTAACAAGTCTGATACCTGATTTGTGACAGTATCAGATGGCTCAACAGCTGACAGAGACTTTTAAAGACTCATCCAGTCTGTGGATTTAATTAGCAAATATAATCCAAGCCTGCAGCTACCAAACTAATGATCAGCTATGTCTAGGAGTAAAAAATGATAGGGGCTTTTGTGACAAAGGTGAGGACAGAGAGGATATGAAAAGTTTAATTCTAGTAACATTCTTACCATCTTGACAAAACGTGTGCTATATATGAAATATCAAGGACAAGATTAGCCCAACATACTTAGAGTTTCAAAACAATCATTTTAGTAAAAAATTTCGTAATCAGTTTGTGGAGTTAAGTCCTGTTTCTGAAATTCACACTTAGTGTAAACAGATTTATTAATGAAAATAGACCTGATTTAGACACTACCTGAGAGCAGCTAAGCATGTAACCCTTTATTTCCTTACTTATACTAGTAATAAAGTTCTGGAATCAGTTTTTAAAATAAATAGCATATAGCAATTCTTCAATATATCTTCAATATAGCATACCTATCTTTTTGGAGATTAGATTTGGCATGGTACTGAATGCTTCTGCACTCTCATTTCTAATGAGCTTGACTTCCTTTAGGAGTCATTAACTTTATTTAGTATCATAGAATCATAGAATAGTTTGGATTGGAAGGGACCTTTAAAGGTCATCTAGTCCAACCCCCCTGCCATGGGCAGGGACATCTTCAACAAGATTAGGTTGCTCAGAGCCCCTTCTGACATGACCTTGAATGTTTCCAGGGATGGGGCATCTACCACCTCTCTGGGCAACCTGTTCCAGTGTTTCACCACCCTCATTGTAAAAAATTTCTTCCTTATATCTAGTCTATTTACTATGTTCCATATATCAGTCAGTGATGCTTAGTTCCTTAATAGTTCTGATACTCTATTCACCTGAGTAAGAACTGTTAATATAGCTCATTTTCTTGACTCTATAAGCCTTCTATAGCCTTGGCTAGTGATTTAGGATATACTAATCACATCATCTCAGATTAATCTGAAGCCAGTTTTTGTAACCCAGTACTTAAAAATGCAGCATCCCTTTGTAATAGTTCCAATCCTCTCATGCAGATTGCTCAGAGCTGTGTTTCTTCACCTCCTCACACTAAAATGGTCACTAACTGACCAGTCTTCTGATATAATTATGGTGGGACCAATCCAAGTATAAAATATTGCTCACTGAACAAAATACTAAAGTTATTCTTTTGTACAAGATACATTCAATATCACTGTAATTAATTTGGAAAAAATGGTATCATCTGGCACTTGGAATGCAGGAAAAATCTTGGAGCATAGGGCAGAGGTAGTCCTGATGCTGGGCAAACACAATCATGACAATACAGCACTGCATATGAGCAACTGATCACAGTTCTTGGACTGAAATTTACACTAGCCTGGGTCCGGTAGGAGTATCTTCACTACTTTCCATCGTACATCATGATACATATTGAACTAACGTTAGTTTAGCTGTGTTTTTAAAAAGCTTGACAGTGCAGCACAGAGATGCTCTTAGATACTGTATGCCACTTCAATAAACTTGGATGTTTCTAAGCCCGTTTAACTGTCAAGGCTATACAAACATCTAGGTGTGAGTACATAGGACACAACCACCTGATTCACTTAAACAAGTCTGACATGGTTACTCAAATTTTTGTGGTGCTATACCTATTTGCACCTCTTGATGACTAAGCCAAAAAGGCTCAGATCTCTTGACCTAATTCAGTCTGGATGTGCAGATACCCTCAACTGTCCTTTAAGTATTCTCCAGTTAACAACTCATTACTAAGCCAGATGGGTCTGCATTGGCTGTTAATTGCCATCTGCTGGAAAAGCTCTTTCACATCAAATATGCCACAGTAATATATCTATGAGTTTCATATCTTTGTCAGAGTGTGATTGGCATGTAGACAAATTATTCTGAAATATATTCTGAGGGAATATATTTCTTCCCTCACTTTTTATCCTGCCATGTTCAAGATAAGAAATTCTGAACATTATCCTGGAGTATTTTGGACTTGTATATAAAAAAGTTACATGAAATGACATCTAGATTCCGAAGTCAAGCATTTCAGAATTATGAAACATCAAGATTAGGATCAGTTTTGTAATTTGATTTCAGTTTCCATTTGTTGACATTTTTATGTCATCTTTGACTATGTGCATACTACTATTTGTTGTTTTCTTTTCCTCTAAGTGAAATGTGTTCTTAACTCGGTGCAGGCAGAGGGCCACCCTATACCCTGACAGAGCTGAAACCTTCCTCAGCCTCCTCTCTGCTACCTTCCCTTCCACTCCAGCCTCCTCTGTGTCCTTATCTTCCCTGTACAATCCTGTCAGCCTCATAAGTACAATTTCCTTTCCTGCCAGGATCACTCTGCTTCTTCCTTTTCAGGGAAGAAATTAGAAATCCAGAAATACAGACAAAATCCTGCATCTATCATCACATGATATATACACAATATATTTTGAACCTGAACCCAGACCTATGCTTAACCCCAAATTTGCTCTGAATCTAACAGCAGCAAAGTGGCCTCGTAAGTGCTCCACTATTGCAGAGGAGAAGGTTTGGGTCAGTGCGGCTGAGTACAGCAACAGCCCCGGCTGCATGTGGCATGCCTGGTCGGGCCCTCCAAACCTCCTTCTGCCAGCCATTGCCAGGGAGGCAGTATGGCTGAATTTAAGCCGCCAAACTTGATGGAGGATGTTATGCTCTAAATCTTGTGTCTGTTTCCTCTTCCTTGATACAGACAGAGAGCACGGCGGGATGGTGCTCCTATGGGAGGAGCCAGGAGCCATGGCGACCCTGGTACATGCAGGGTCCTGCCCTCACCCTCCCACCCCTGTGCACGGTAGGCAGAGCCAAGGAGTGGGGCCAGGGCCAGGGCTCATCTGAGGGCTCCCACCAGGAGCCAGGGATGGAGGCGAGGTGTTGGCGTAGGTCCGTGTCCCACCAGGGCCAGGGTTGGGCACAGGCTACTGATGAGGCTGTGGCTCCTGGGCCCTGGACAGGGGGGCCGTGAGGGTAGGGCAGGGTTGCCTGCACCCCCTGGGCCCTTCCTGATCCCAGGGAAGATGTGAAAGCTGCCCCACAACCCCACTGTAGCCCCGGGGGCCGTTTGTCCGGCAGGGATTGCCTGGGGCTGCCAGCCCCTTCCCCAAGGGCACTCACAGAGCTGGAGCTCAGACAGGCTGGGCAGTGGGCGCTTGGCCACCGGGTGCCTGGCAAACCCAGCTCAGCCCCGCTCAGGCCAAGGACAACCCAGCCACCCCCGGGACCTGACACAGCCCAATGCCTGCCCTCAGCAATGGCAAATATAACCACACTTACAGTACCATCTACATGTGTTTTAACTTTGAGCCATTACCCTAAAGGACAAAGTAGACATTTCTCTGTATCCATGTTTTGTGGATATGTTGCAAGCATGCATTCTTTGGGGATGCTACATATCCATGCTACATAACACATGTGGATGGACCCACAGACCCCACTATTCATGCTTTATTTGCTCACTTATATATATGGCTAAAGCAAAGATAAATATTTTTTGGTAATTATGACTTGATGGATTGTTTGGGGCTTTTTATGGTTTGAGGAGTAGACCAAAGACAGGTAAAGATTTATTGACAGGGTATTAAATTAAAATGGCTATATTTCACTTAAAGCACAGAGGCTGACCAATGATTTTGGCAGTGAGCAAACCACAGCAAGTTCCTTTGCTAAACCATATACAGTAAAAGCACAACAAAAGGGACAATGACTTCTGAAACCTAAAAATGAAAGGTACATGGATTCGGTACATTCAATGAAAAGTTTCAGGTGATACCCACATGTTTTCTTTAATAATTAGAGAAGAGTAGCAGGTCTCTATGGGCATATGAGGAAAGGTTGGGGTTTTTTTATTTGGTGGTAGTGTTTTTTTGGAGGACAGTTAGTTTGGTTAGATATGCATTGCTGTGTAGGAATGCAAAGAAGTTGCAAAATGGGAGGCATCAGAGTAGATGTATCAGAGAGTGGAACGTATGTCCTCTCTCCATACTTCTGGTATTCCTGTTAGCATGCTGTGTTCAACGTCTCAGAAAAGAGCCATTAAAATTGCTAGGGAAGTGGAATGATCACTATTTATGAGGGCATTTTCTGAATAAATATTTTAGCTGAGAGGTAGAAGAAATTATAGTATCTGCAAATATTAAAAGGACTTTAATACTGATATGTAAAACAATCGCTTCTTCAGTAAAAAAAAAAACATTAAAAAAAGGGAATCTCTTTAAATAATAATAAGCAATTAAAGAATGTAAAGAATGTAACGAAAAACTGAAACAAAAAGCCAAACCCCCCAACCAGCAAACAAAAAAAAAACCCATTATCAAAACTGGAAAACATCCTATGGAATACACCTTCTTCCATCTTTCAGTAAGCCCTGCACTATCACTGAAGGCTGTGAACCTCCATGCAAAGGTTCATCTTGTTGCTGACCTTGAATCTCTAGCTCCCTATGGCAACCAGCACGGGAGCACTGCTGAAACCTCAGGTGGGTCTACTGCCAAGGTCAGCAGAAGGAGAACCAAATTTCACATTGGACTCTACACACAGCTACTCAGGATAAAGAAGGCCTCAACCAAGAGTAAAGAGAGACCATAGTAGCAAGCAAAGGGCTGAAGCCCTCCCTGCATTTACTTGCAAGGGATCAGATCCTTTCAAGTCCTGTGTTGTATTGCCAGACATGAGAATTAGGTTCTATTAGTCCCATGTTTAGTTTGAAAGGTTAATTATAATTTCATTGGACTGTTTAGGGACTAAATGGCTGATCTGACTGATGAATGAGCATATATTTCTAAAATTAGCTAAGAAAAAATACCCAGAGAAACAGTTCCTTAGTTACACATATATTAGACCGATTAAAATTCTAGTCTGTGAGAGATGAAATCCTAGCATACTTAGATCTGCTTTGTTATTTCTGACAGTATAGAAGGATTGTATCTGCCCTTCCCATTGTCCATGTAGAATATAAGCAATGAAATCTTTACAGGAGATGTGAGATGTGATCATTTCCATACTAGATGTGAGTATTAATTCTCTGAAATGTGATTTCAATAGCTATTTCCCATCTACATAACTGACTGTATAATTGAAGTATTCCAAATAAACTTAATGTTTTTAAATATCAACTTAGTATACACTTCATTTACTGGCTCACTACTGAGAAGAAATTTTTTTTTTAAACAGTTATTTCGGTTATTTCAATTACTTTCTCTGGCTTATATATTCAGTAGTCCTATCAAAGGCAGCTGAAACCAGTGGAAAGGCTACTCTCTGACTTCAGCATTTTTATACAGAGAGAAAACCATTTGTTTGTTTACATTATGTAAAAAAATAAATGAGAGCAAGGAAATATTTGTCACTGCAATCCTCTGTATCTACTTTCCTTTATAGTGTGCTGAAGTTAACAGCAGCACTGATGTTTAAAACATTTTCTCTAGGGATGTCAAAGAACTATGCGCATTAAATAGACATGATACGAATTTAATAAGTATCGCAGTGGTAGAAAGGGCCTATCTCCATTCTGTGTTTCTGAAGTTTAAAAAATATTAAAAAGATTCAAATCTAACTTACTTACAAATCTATCTATACTGACATGGGAAGAGAAAACAAGCCTAACTCCACGTGCACAGAATTAAGCATAAAGCTATTGCCAGCTATTGATCCATTAGTGTTAGCCTTTGTAACTATATTAAGCAAGTATTAATTTAATACTTCAATAATTTCGCCATCCTCTGTCATCCCTTCTCCCATCTCATCTTCCAGAGTTCTAATTTCTCCCTGATTAATTCTTTGCTTTGATAATAATGAAAAATCTTTTGAGTTACAGTTTCCATTTCTATCTAAAACTGCTCACATTCTTCCTTGTACTTATTTAATATACCCTTTGATTTTGTTCTTAGGCGACTTCTAATTCTTAATCATGTTTACTTTCTATTTCGAAGTTGACACTAATTATTTTTTTCAGATGTATTCCTTGTTTTTATAAATTATAAATTTAAGTAAGTGCTCAGCTAGAGTTCTACTTTTACTCTCCAAACATTTCAATTTATAAAGAACATGTATATATGAATTATTGGCATAAAAATATAAATAGATGCACATTTGTCTCTGATTTATATTAGGGGAATAACTTGTTACCATATAATATTAGCAAAGACATCAACAGGTCTTCTTTCACTTTCTAAAGACATTTAAAAATCCAGTTCTTAGTGATTAACTTGGCTACTAAAAGCTTCAGGCTAAAGGCTATTCTAGTATAAATTTATATTTTGAGGCATCCGTCTGAACAAATGTGTCAAATTTTGATTCTTTTATTAATTTTATATAGTAAGGCTTATATTGCATCAAAGTACAAAAGAGTTGGTTTTTTTCTTGTTTTGTTCCCCCCTATCCTGAAAGGTTGGTTTTAATAAAAATATGATTTCAGTGGAAAAGCAGTGACTGGCACATTTTTATTATTAAAAACATTTTGCTGCTACCTTTGCTATTCCTACCTCTAAATTCTTTAAATGAACTCACTTTACAAGACACTGTGTAAAACGTAATACTAGAGAGGTAGTAAAAGCCAAACAGATGAAAACACTAATACAGAACTCATCTCACTAAATGTATTTAAAACAATAAATCACATACTATACAATTGTTGAAACAAACCTTTCTCCTCAGGCAAAAAGAGACATCTTTCTGTATCAAATAGTTATAATATCTGATTATATCATTACAGTTCTTCTGGGTAATTGTGAGAGATGCTTGGAAGAAAAAGAATACAAGATCAGTGATTTTATCTCTTTGGGCTTGGACACTGACTGTTTACAACTCTGGCTCTCCAATTTTTCTTAGCACACTGGGTGTACAGATACATTAATTGTTTTGAACTACTTGAAGTAGCAACATTATAGAATGATACTATTTATTTCTGTGACTTTGTCTGTTTTTTCATATTTTGTCTCTGGGTAAAATACTTGACAATGCTTTGTATATACTTTGACACTTGCATTCACAGCAGTTATCCCTTTGCTCACTCTAAACTTTCGATGTTAGTTTTTTCTTCATTTTCCTGCATTTTACTTGGCAAGCCCACCTCTCATCCACACATGATGAAAACGAGCTTTGTATAGATTTGTGATTCTTGATTCTAACTCAAGCTCTGATTGAAACTTTTCTCATTATTGGTGCATTTATAAACGTACTTATCCATCTGTGTTCTCTGACTCTAATATGAGACTTCCACTTGCCAGAGCTCTCAGAGGGAACACCTAAAGGGTTTCCTTCCTCTGCCTATTCTCATAACATGTAGAGGAAATAAGTTATCATCTCCAAGATTCCTAGCCCTCAGACGTATCTGAAAGAAACTGATCAAAAAGCTACTAGGAGGAGAAGCAGGACAGTGGGGGAGACACAGTGTGACCACATGCACTTCATTCCCCAAAACTATAAAAAGGATCAGTAGTAAGAGAAGAGAAAGCCTACACATCTGATGCCTCAATTAAGTGTTTTGATTCTAGTACGTTGAACTTAAGTTCAATATGAATGAAGTAATAAATCTTATGTGTAGACTCTATATTAGATATTTTCAGCTTTGCATTTTTAAAAGTAACTACTGTAAGACTGACAGAAATTGCATCTTTTTGTAGTTTTTATTTTTCAGAAGTCCAAAGAATACATTTTGAACACCTTTTGTCCATCTGTAAATGCAGAATTGTTTCCAAAATGTACTGTTCCATTTGCAAAGGTAAGAAACTTAATCTGACACCAGAAACAGAGAATAAGCTAGATGATTGTCAACAAGCAATCATTATGACATACATTTTAGCTTTTGAAATAACATCCGAGTAGTGTTCTTGGTAAACATGGCTGAAAAATAATTTATTACACTGTGATAAATTAAATGACCATTGCTTTTCTTAAAAAGACAGATTACTTACAGAGCAGTCACAAGTCCTGGCATATGAAATTACTATAAATTGTAGTGTCTGTTATAGTGGTCAGTAGCCAACAGAACTATTAATAGCTATAAATCATCTAACACAGCTACCAATATCTACTAATTGGAACAGTCATTTTTTCTTACAGCTCCTCTTTTTGAAATCACGTTATACTCTCAAAGTCAAAGTTCAAAGAAGTATTTTACATAAAATGGTTCAGAAAGATGAGTACAGCCATATTAATGAACTGACCTCTCTGTTCTTGCTCTTCACCATGGCTGCAGGACTGGTTATACTTCTGTCTTCTTTTTTATCTCCCTGAATGCAGAACAACACATGTTGGAAGTATTCTTCCAACTTATATGACGATTTGGATGCCGTTCTCCAGGCCACTCTCCATGCACAAAATTCTTTACTTTATCTAATTAAGCTTTAGCTACACTGTGCCTCCTTTCAGGAAAAAGTGTCTAATGGCGATGCTGTTTAATATACAATAAGCACAGCATGCAGTTAATTTTGATTTCACAATCGGGAAATACTATTTTCAGTTAAAAAGAAGTTCAAAATAATTTATAAGCATGTTAAGTTTCTTCAAGTAATTTTCTCACAAAAAAATATTTTGCTGTTCTCCTCTCACACCTTGGCAGAGAAAACTTACTTTTTTTAGGATCTAAGGAGCTTAAAATCTAAGTTAGCCTATTTTGGCTAGAGATTATTTTATCTTTCCAGAAGTCCTATTGCTCAATGGTCTTACCAAGCTTAACCAAGTAGAAATGTCTTCTGTCTCAGACTGCCTTGTCCAATCCTTCAAATGAGAACCCTCGAGAAAGTGCTTTGGTGACAAGCTCATTCAATCTTACTTATCAGGTTCATAACCAGTCTGAGACTGAGCTTGCCAGCTGGGACAGCATGCTGGAGTTTGCATCCCTCCCATTGATCAGCTTAAGCTGCAGCGGAATACCCCTTAAACTGAGCTTCTGCAGTCTCACCCTTCCTCTGACTTTGGCATGTGCTCTTGTCACTCTTACCTCCTGCTGTGTGATGGTCTTGCTATCACCTGCAATGCAACTACAACATGCCTTTCAGTAAAGCTCTTCTATACAAACTGGCAAGATTTGGAGGGAGGTTCTACATTTCTAGAATGAACAATCTTTAGTTGTGAAGTGGGAATTTCCAGGAAGAATTGTTTACTTCTGTTTCAGACATATCAGACCCACAGTACCTAAATACCTCTAAGACTAGCAGTTTTCATTCCTGTATCTTTGCTCCCTTCTTTACTAACCTTACTGATAGTTATTATCTTGTTTAGGAGGACAGTATGCTACTAGGTTTTACTCCTATCCATTCTCGCTTTACCTCAAGTTTGTCTAAGCTCCACTGATACATTTTAAGGTGAAAATAACCTCCATAAAAACCAATACCATAGTGTGCTTCTATGGATAGAATAATTACACAGCACCGGGCCTGCTGGCGACAG
>NW_009230299.1:0-13153 GCF_000690835.1 Fulmarus glacialis
CCCCCCCTTTTTAATTTGAACCAAAGACATATTTTTTACTGATGTGCTTTTGGGACTTTTGAATGGGAAATTTCATTTGAACAGCTTTGCTTTTTCAAGTTATAATGTCTTAGGAACGACCCCCAAGTATTTTAGTGTGGAAGAACTAGAAGGAGCCACTGAAGAAGCCACTACTGAGGTTTGTGTTAGAACCACTTTGTGCTGCAGCACTTTGTGCCAAACTCTGGCAAAGTGAATAGTAGCTAATTCTGCAAATGCAACTGTCAGAGGGTTTGCTTCTGAAAGTCAACTACAAACATCAGAACTGACTCTTTAGTGTTTTCATACTTAAAGGATAATGGTTTAAATGTCAAATATCTTCAGTAAACACTCTTATTCAAAAAACTCTTTGCTCTATACATTAGTGATTAGACATAAGACCAAATTATTCTCCAAATGCCAGAAGCTGATGGTATTACAGAACGTAGGTCAAAGCTAATTCATAAAAGATACACATTTTGGGGAGGAGACAGAATGTGTTATCAGCTGCTTTACATTCTTTATATGACTGTACTAGGTTTGTGTACTAAGTTCTTCAAAATTTATTGAACAAAAGACACTTTTATAGTTTAATCTATCCCATTTGTTCAATCTTCATTCCACAGTTGTCCTTTGTCATCATGCCTTTCATTTTTTTCCTATCTAACAGCAAGTTCCCTTAGTTTCATTTAAGTTCATGGGTTCCCTGGCTGCCCAGGGAAGTGGTGGAGTCACCATCCCTGGAAGTATTTAAAAGACGTGTAGATGAGGCGCTTAGGGACATGGTTTAGTGGGCATGGTGGTGTTGGGTTAACGGTTGGACTTGATCTTAGAGGTCTTTTCCAACCTTAATGATTCTATGATTCTATGATTCTATATTCAGCAAGTAGAAATATTTGGGTTTGGATGCCCAAATACTCATGAATAGTGACTGAAGTAATAATAAGATAAAGGAGTCAATTAATTTATTTGCGCATGTGGGTTTAAATTTTACTTTGTTTTCCATTATACAGATTTTTTATTGTCCCTAATAGGAAGGGATCACTTGAAAGAAGTTTCAAAAACACAACATTTGACTCAACTTATTTTTTAAAGTAGAAGTCTCTTTCTGCAAAAAGTAGAAGCTGGAAACAAAAAATAAACAATGAAATAAAATAGCTAAGGTCACTTATCAACAGCCACTCCATGACATGCAATTCTCTTTGTCCATTGAGAGTGTAAAACTGATTCTACACTGAAATTACAAAGTATTTTTATAAGTCAAAATGAAAGCCTAGGAAAATGTATCTGCAGTAGCTCTGCAAAGCTTCATAGGTTTCAGCGTAGGCAAAAAAAAGCAGAATTAAAGCCTTTTAAGAATGCTAGTGGTGTAATCAGGCAATGAGATCAAACTGAAGCCAGTGCTGCTACTTCCTCACTGGTGCTGCCACCAGAATTCATATCTCATGTTTGTATTCCATATCACATTTTCTTTTCCTCCACAGACAGATTATCTAACCATCTACGTAAACTATCGAATCTATCTATTTATTATTCTATCATTCTATCTATATCTATATCTATATATCTTTTTCTTAATACATACACATGTATACACATATCACATTTTTTAGATCTTGTATAACTGATACGTTTGTAAAAGTAAAAACCCCAAAATTAGTAGGAGTTAAGAAAACCCAAAAAGTCTTTAAGCATCCTGCTCTTTTCTGTAAGAATGAAATTAAACTGTAACAGCTGAAACACATAGTAGATTTATGTATACAAGAATAGATACCTATATAGATATATCTCAGTTGCAAAAAATAAGAAAATTAAGATATATCACTTTCTTACATTTTATTTCTTACTTTCAGGATAGTGCTGAGACAGAGACAGATCCAAACTGCGGACAGAAGATCTTTGTTAACCTACAATATAACAACATTACAGAAAGCAATGTCTGTAAAAGCTTATTTAAAATTCCAGCAAGGCTGATACCCAATTAACAGCAAAACCTGCATGAACTATGGCAACAAGGACATTCCATTTTGTGAACAAGAAGCAATTATTAAAAGAGAAATCTATATAAGAAATATCATAAAAGGTTCTCCCTGTACTCTTTTCATCAGACTTCAAAGGGACTTTTCTCAAACACATTAAGAGTATACTATAATTCAAAGGCTCCATTTATGTTGTGATATTAGCTGCGAGAAGCAAGAGAGCTGAAATATGCACACTATAAAAAGAGTAGCTTTTGTTTCTTCTGAAGAGAAGTGATAATTTCAGCAACAGAAGTTTTCCACAGGCTTTTAAATTTCAAAAGGAAGAGAAGCGTATCCTATATTTTCTGGCACTCTCTCAAATAAGACATAGAAATCAATATAATCTGAATCAAATAAAAGTGACTAAGCCAGTATGATTTTGGTAAAGATTAACGATTGGATAAAGTGAATAGTACTGAGCAATGAGAGGGATATTTCTGCACTATGCATGGGTGGAAGTAATAATGGAATGCCATGGCCAATTCTAGTATCTGCAGTCCAAGAAGAAAGTGTTAGCTGCAGAAGACTCAAAGAAGACCAAAGGAACTATTCTTAACTTTAAATGCATTCTGAATAGCTTGAAACACCACATATTCAATCATTTTTGTTTAACAAAAGAAGTTAAGGTATAACTCGATCAGCATATATAGAGAATGAACAAGTGATAACAGAAAACAGTTTAAAGTAGAAGAAAAGAGCAAAATTACATCTACTGAGATAATTACAGTGGACTTTCTATTCCTGACAGACTTGGGACAAGCTTGGATATTTTAGAAAAATATGTTTTAGTCGAATTACAAATGAGCAAAGAGAAGCCTTACATTTTTTATTGTATTGAAATATTTCTTTTGTTGTTTTTCGTATGACTATATTATGCTGACAGTTCTTAACAAACCAGTAGTCATCAGAAAATTAGAATATATTTATAAAACTCTAATTCTATTTTTCCTTTTTTGTTTTTCCTCTGAAGGATGTATGTGAAAGGTAAGTGACCTATAAAATGTCATTTATTTGTCTTTAAAACAGCTGAGGTGAGCTAGTACAATAAATACTAGTAGTACAGTCTTTCTTAGGAATCTGGTCCTGTGGTATAATCTTCCACAGATTCTAGAGATTTCTTTTACACATATGAATACCCCATCCCAGACAAAGTTGATAGTGAATTGGCAATATTTCTTTTGAAGTCTCTCTGAAGCATCCTCACCCTCTAACATAATAATAACAGCTTGCTTTTTTGGGGTTTTTTTCTGTGTGTGTGTGTGTTTTGTTTGTTGTTTTTTTTTTTTTTTTTTAAATAGAAACAAGTCTAAAATTGGCTAATTTCTAACTCATGCCGTACGCATTCTCACTCTATACAGTTAAATAATTATCTATAATGCAGCATAATTTGTAACATTTTCCAGCAACTGCAATGTAGTTTAAACACCTGTTTGCCTATCATCATATTGATTGTCTATTTATGGATACATAAAGCAATTTCTGGAATTGGAGGTGTTAAAGCACTGAGCTTGTTTACTTTATATGTGAAAATACTCTGGAAGCATAACTGTGAACAATGACCAACAAATGAAAGGAGGTTTAAAGTATGTATTACAAAGAAGATACAGCAAAGAAAGAAAGAGAGAAAGAAGGAAAGAAGGAAAGAAGGAAAGAAGGAAAGAAAGAAAGAAAGAAAGAAAGAGAAAAAAAGAAAGAAAGAAAGAGAAAAAAAGAAAGAAAGAAAGGAAGGAAGGAAGGAAGAGAAAGAAAGGAAGGAAGGAAGCAAAGAAGAAAGAAAGAAAATTTAACAAGTATTATAACTTTCAATAAAGGTGGTATGATAACATATTTCAAAGGTAGATTTAATAAAAAAGCTACTCAGACTTCAAACCCAAGTTACTGTATTCTGTGCTGCACAGTGAAAAAAACAATGGGTGAGATTTGTGGGGAAAAAAAAGGGAAAAAACCCAAAGAGCAGATGTCAAGAAACATTTGATCATGCAGAGATTCGTAAACATGTGGAATAGCCTATGAAGCATAATCATTGAGACAAAAGCATTGGAGCCATTGCAACAATTAGATGGCATCCTAGGAGACATGCAATGCTAAAAAGGACTTTGATGGGTTGAGTGATCTTTAGTCATTTCACCAATATTTCTATCTTTTATAGGTTTTTCCCCTTGGCTGTATAGGGCAATACTTTTCTTTCCATCTGTTATAAATTGTTCAGGGTATTGCACAATAAATTAGGGATTTACAAGTTCATCTAGAAAAGTTAATTACAGAGCTTTTTTCTTTTTTGTTTTTTTAAGAGAAGAAAAAAATTGAGAAAAGAACTCCCAGTAAACCAGAATTTCTTAAAGTAATTTAAACAGAAAATTATATTTTTTTATACTGTGAAAATACTATATTTGATCTTTCTCTGCAGGAAAATTAAATTAAGCAGTTTGGAAAAGTAATGGGATTTCCATTCAATCCACCCATCACTACTAATCTGTATGTTGACACAGATTTATCTGTGAAAAAAGAAACCACCTTAATTGTCTTACTCATTTATGCTAGTCCCAGAGAAGATAATGAGATATTTGTGTTATTTAACATCAGTAGAATTTGACTTATGTGTTAGAAATATTAATGGTGTTTGGAACGCTTAATAAGTACTCAATTATAATGAATACTTCATAATCCTTACACCTCTGTTGATGTAAATCCTTAATGCTTGTTAAAAATATTAATACCTTGTTCTCCTTTCATACAAAATTTTTGAGAAGTAAAAATTAAACCAATTTTAAGGAGATGTTACAGAAAGTTAAAAAACTAAAATATATTTTATGAAAACACATATTATTATAGATATAAAATAGCAATATTTGTCATTTAAATTATGAAAATTTACAGAAATTTAATTGTTTCATTTTATATAGTCAACTATATAATTTCTTATCCTGTATTTTTGTTTTCAATTCTAAAGCTATAATTAATGAAGGAAGAGTCCTCTTTATAGTCAGTAAATGTTAACCATGTATTATTTAACTGCTATTTCATTCTGAGCTAGACAGAAGAATTTTTAAAAATTCTTAACAAATGCATAAATATTTGTTAGTTTGTTTTCAATTTTTTTAGGTAATAGTAAATTCCTTTCATTTCTTACCGTATACATACTTTCAGTATTTAGTCCTAATGACTTAAACCATTTTTGCTGCTCTCATTGTGTTGACATCCACATCCCTACAACAGGGTACTTTCTCCTAAGCTGTAGTACAGTGCTGTATCTTTGGAGGTTAATTTTTAGATTAAAAAGGAAATCAGTGAACTGCAGCTGGGATGTAAGTCAAGTCATTTATCTTTTTCACTGTTATATTCTACCCTTAAAATTCAGGGGACAAGCAATATGCAGAGTAATTTTCATTCTTCTGGGCAATTCAGCCAACTCCTTGTTTTTTTCAAAGAAACCCTTGAAAAATTTGGCCTGGTGGAAAAAAGTGTTTCAAAATCCTTTTTGCAGTGCTACCTCTCTCCTTAATCAACATAACCCGTCTGGAAAGGAAAAAAAAGTAAAAACAAGAAGCAAACAAAAGCTACTGCACAGAATCAAAACTGTCAATGTTCCTTTGGAAGCCAAGTAAACTGTGTAAAGAAGCTGGGCCTAAGGCATGGAGTGGATGCAAATTAAGCTGGTTTAGAAACAGATTTGTCAGGTATGTGGGAGGGCTAGAAAAAGGGACTGCACTGACAGTAAAGGAGGAATGAAGGAAGAGGCTTTGAGGAGAACAGGCCTGCTCCTTTTGGTGACACTAAACTATTTGGTGGTCTTGGTGGCACCGCCAAACTATACTCTCAGGATCTGAGCAGGTAAAAGAACACCAGTGAATGAGGTCAGGCACTGGATGCAGATCTTCCACACTGCTTAATTGTTTCAGGCTATTTCAGTGAAGCCTTTCCAAGATAATGACTGGGCATAGCTTGGAGCTTCAGTTACAGCTGGGGATAGGCAACAGGATGCCGCTGCAACAGGACTGGCCCCTTCATCTCCACACGGTCCTCTAACATTAATGCCAAAATGCTTTGCATTTTCATATACCCTTACATGCTCTGAAGTCATAGTCTGACATGCAACATATACCCTCTTTTTTAGAAGCACCGCTCAATGCATACAACAGAATCCTAACATTTCAGACATTTTGGCCTGAAAAACTTTACAAATAACTGTTATGACTGAGTACCTGTGGTCCAAACAGTAATGGATTCTGACAACACGTTATAAAACAAACCTTTATTGAGGCAGTGAGAACGATGAGCAACAACATGCCCATACAACAACTCACCCAATCACTAACAGCAAATACAGGATCATAAGTAATAATATGGCTCTGGCAGATTGCCAGGGGCACTTACCATCCAGGTGATCTGGCAGCAATGGCCAATCATGCAAATGCCTTTTGAATGCAAGTAAGAGTTGCACCACCCATTGACTCCACCGGTATGATTTGAGAGTATCGCACCTCACATGGGTTAATGTGGGGGCATCCTGCCTGCACTGCTGATATCGGCAAATGGTCATGGTGTCAGGAGGCAAGGTGGTGGCAGCCTGTCTACAACAATGATGGTGTTAAGATGCAGGATGTCAGTACTGCATGAGCTGAGATGAAACTTGGACATATTATGGATGCATCCAATTGGCTGTAAAAGGGATGAGTTCTACCTAGCCTTGACTTGAGTCTACCCATGTCACTTATGTCTGATCTCAAGGACTAGTCCCTGTCTTTGTTTTATTTAGCAATATAAAGTACGGGAATATCTTAGCATAGCCATAGCTTCAGGTTCAAACTTTGTCTCAGTAATCAAAGTAGAAACTTTAACCTCAGTTCACGTAACTCAGGTATTGCCAAACTCATCAGGTTACAGCTATGGGCTACAGGTTACATCTATCTTAATTTCTCCTTCCAGAGAATTTCTATTTTAATTAATAATTAAATAGTAACTGCCTGTAAGAAAAAATGCTTCATATATCCAAGAAAAGAATTGTAACTGTCAAAGAATTCTGAATAATGATTCTTCTTTGTGGGCATGACAACCATCTCTTGTTGTCTCCTTTCACAGGACTGTTTCATTTAATGTAAGTGGGAATTAAACTTCTAAATCATATAGGTAGCTTATGAAAAAAATGTAACATCAAACAAGCTGCCTGAGCCCAATACAATGATTAACCTTGTGGTAGCTACTTGTATACTTGAAAGTTATATTGAAAATAACATCAGAAAAAAGAAATGACAAACAGCTCCATTACAAGCTGAAGAGAATCTTTTATTCTTATTTGAACGTTGCTGACAGCATGAGCTATAAAGAAAATAAGAACTGTGTTGTAGAAAGCATTTTTTATTCTATTTTCATTTTTCATTGAATAGTTTAAAATAAGTTTCCATCTCATGTAGTTTGACCAAAAAAATCCATCTGGATTTGAGAATCACTTCCTTGTTGTTAAGCTAACTAAGTTAAACCAGCTCTCTGAAAATCCATTACAGCGTATCAGTTATACGATCTGCACAAACGTGGTTAGTCATTATCAAAATGTTTGTTTTATGGGAAGAAAGACAGCTAAGAACAATGATACTGAATGAATGAATTAAGAATCTGTAGAATAGGATAGAAGTCTAATTTGAGAAAAGTAGTACATGCTAGCACAGACCTAGCTATTTACAATTAAAGAAATAGCAGAAATCAGTGTAACTGCCTCTTAGTGGCTTCTTACTGTGTATAATTAAGGCGCGGATGTCCTTGTCACAAGGCATTGTGGTTGTTAAAAATTTATGGGGGAAATAATTCCCTTGATGGCCATTAAAAAATAAAAATACATCTTCAGGCTTGGGAATTTGCAGATTGCTGCAGGTTGGCAGAATAGTCCGGGAAAATATCACTGCATGTGGGTCCTATTACTATGCTGCTTCCCAGTAATCCCCTTTTAGCTACTGTTGAAGACAGAATGCTGGACTGATGGGCTTCTGAGCTGACATGCTGCATAGCTTGATCATTTATCTGTTCGTTTGCAGTTGCTTTTTTTTTTTTTCAGTAGCTGAGCTGTCTGTAAAAACAAGTTTTGTGACAGTGTATGCCTGTGGATTCTGAAGACATCAAGGTAGACTAAAGCTACTCTCTGTTTTCAATTAGAGGATAATAGTTCCTTCTCCTGAAGATTTTTCAAGTTGTCAACCTAGCCTTCTGCTTGGAAAACCTCTTGTACTTTACACTAATTGTGTACATTATCTTATGAAGTTTTAGTTAGTTTTAATCTCAGAAAGGCAGATACGTTGTCGCTGAAATCAGTGACACCATTCTATGTTCAACAGCAGTAGTGTGTGTCTGTGATGACAGGCTGAGGGTCGCCTTTGCTTCTTTGATAAGAAGCTATCAACAAGTGAGTGTATGAACTGCTGGTGTAAATGTTTCTCCCTGAGTTCATTAAAAGAGTGTGAATGTCTCTCTGAGTTAGCCAGACCAACGTGAGGGAAGTGTATATACATGGCTCAGCCCAACATGGAGTTTAAACACTACACAACTAGCAAAAGAATTTCAAGGAGAGCAACGGACTTGAGCTGGCTTCAACCCATGTATTCCTTCACGGCGACTGGAGATGCCCAGCATCATGACAGTGAGCATATCATAGAGATCAGTAATGGGGATCCCATTGATATTGTGATTGAATTGTGTATTGCAATTGCTGTGTTTTACTACATGTAACATACGTTTGACTGTGTTATGCAGTATATTTTGTATCACTCTGATAAATCAGAAATCCTGTGTCACATCAACTATCTCTAAAATAAGTAAATTTGATATTAAGCAGTACACTCTCCACGCAGGTGGAAAGAACCTGATCAGAGAGTATTGGACTCTGACATTGATGCTGAGACCTGCTATTATTTTTTGCAATGGACAACATTCCTAGAAAATTACTTTTCTAGGACATGGTAATCAACAATAAAAAAAAAAAGAAGAATCACATGTGTATCTCAATGTATATATAAACATATACGTATATGTACACAATTTTGTGTGCAATATGTAGTGTAGAGAGGATCATAGAATCATAGAATCATTAAGGTTGGAAAAGACCTCTAAGATCATCAAGTCCAACCATCAACCAAACACCACCATGCCCACTAAACCATGTCCCTAAGCACCTCATCTACACGTCTTTTAAATATTTCCAGGGTTGGTGACTCAACCACTTCCCTGGGCAGCCTGTTCCAAGGCCTGACCGCTCTTTCAGTAAAGACATTTCTCCTAATGTCCAATCTAAACCTCCCTTGGTGCAACTTGAGGACATTTCTTCTCATCCTATCGCTAGTTACTTGGGAGAAGAGACCAACACCCCCCTCGCTACAACCTCCTTTCAGGATGAACTAATTCAGACAGCTTTTTAAGAAGACTGGGTTTCTAACTTCCTCAGAGTCTCTGGGCAAAAAAATCAATATCTCTACCGTGTCTTGTTTACCATCATTTCTGTTCATAACACTTCTCTATCTAATCATGGTGTGGTAAAGAAAAGCCGATGAGTGATTATGAGATTATGAGATACTAGAAGGGCATCACACAAGTAATGGCATTAATATTAACTTTTAAGTTGGCATATTGACATTAAAAGGCTGTCTACTTCACAAAATTGGCTAAAATTGGTATTGCCCTGTTAATAAAAAATGATGATTGTAAACACAGTATATTTCCAACACTTTGACACTTGCAGAATGTTTGTTTGGGTTTGTTTGTTTTTTTTTTTTCTTTCCAGAATAACAACATAAAACCTTTTTCAGACCACTATGTTCAATGATTGTTTCATTTAACAAAAATTGCCCAGTGTTAGTAACTTGTTGTCAAACTAATTATTTATATTTCTTTACACTGAGCTGCATTTATTCTCTGTTGTCCCAATTACATAAATAGTCTAAAAGTTTTTTAATATAGTTGAATGGTTACTATTGTTTGCTATGGCTTCAAATTTAATGATAATTTGAATGCTTTTTTCACTACCATTTTCCAAACTCTCTATGGGGCATTCTCTGTAACGCTACATCCCCCGTTAACACAATTTTATGCTACCACGTGGTTCCAAGCAGCCTTGACACTAAAGCAAAGACTATATAGGACTCTATAAGATATAAAGTCATAGGATAATTTTGTTTGGAAGGGTCATCTGGACATCCGCTAGTCCAACCCCTGCTCAGATCAGGGTCAGCTAGAGCAGGTTGCTCAGGGCTGTGTCTGGTTGTGTTTTGAATATCATCGAGGATGAACTCCACATCATCTCTGGTCAACCTTTTCTAAGTTATGCCTATGTCATATTGAAAATGTTTTTCCTCTTATTTGTATCTTATATATATATCCAGAAACATGCATCTTATAATCTGTTGCCTTTCTGTTCTTTTCTGTCAATTTTTGCCAAAATGGCTCATGATTGTAAGAAAAAAAGCTTAGAAGAGAGGAATAAGAATAAAGGAGTGGAGCATGAACAGCAAAATTAGGCTAGGTAGCATACAGCAATTTTTAGCCCTTGGACTGAAACATAAATTGGATTATAGGGCAGTTGGCTGGATTTGAAGAATCGTATTCTCTTTTGTTAACAGACTAACTCTGATACAGCTGCATCCTCAAGCATAATTTTGTAATGATCCTTCACAATACTGGAGTTAAGTATGATGGTTTATAACGGATATTGCAAAAAATTGCTTAATGGACAAAATAAGATGGAAGACAAATAATAAAATATTTCTGCAATACATTTTTTTTTTTCAATAGATGCAACAATTAAAAAGTAACTTTACAGGTTTCATATATAAGCCCAGCATATTTCAGCAGTCCAGAGGCTGTTTTGTGGGTTGCTGATGCACACTGTAAGGTTCCAGAAAACCTGAAACCTAGAAAACTAATGCAAAGTTGATAATATTACTATTAAAAAATAAAAATTAAAAAATTGTTATCCCCCCAAAAAAAAAACCCAGAAATCAATCATGTGTATATTCTTTGTTTTGTTAGCATACGAAAAAGGCTTTTGAACTCAGTTTTATCTATTACAACTAATACATTTGTTTATAAATCACAATTTTTGTGAATCATTGCAACTCACATTTTTTTTAAAGCAGATTGTTTTATTTGCTGGAATAAAATAGTAATCTGGGTCAATAAACCTGGTTGAATGAAAACCTCAGAACTGTAGTTTTACCTATACTTTATGATCCTTTTAAAGATACTTCATGCAAGAGTTTAGATTTGGTAAATCCACAGTGTAGCTGATGGAAAGAGGCAAGTAGCTCTCAGCATTTCCAGAGAGACACTCACCAGTATTTAGAGAAAAATGTAGTGAATTAGACATTCTTCACTGATTAAGTTGAGACTTTATATACCCAGTGATTCACTGAAAATAGAATTTAGCCTCAGATTCAAAGGTCTAACCCTAAGTGTCCATGAACTTTGTGTCCATATAAAGGTGAAGTGTTAAGATTAGGGCTACTCATAAAGTTCTGTATATATTAACATTTTATCAGGACATGTCTGTCTATTATATGCATTATGACACTATAACCATGTTTGTGCTTAAATAAGTGGTGGAGATAGGACATAGTACTCTAAAACAGCAAAAGTATACATGGAGAAAATCTTATTCAGCCTGTCACTATAAACCTCTCTGACACTGAGTCCTGATTCCTTCAGCAGCAAAAAGAATTTTAGCAAGAACAACAGGTTGTAGGAAAGCATCTGAATGTGCCTTCAAGTGTTTATCTTTTAAGAATAAATAAACTAAGCTTTAAAACTTTGCTACTAACTATTCAGCTTTCAAAAAATGCTTTTCTTTTATTTTTTTAAAAACTCTTCCCCCTCACTGCAAGGCATGAAACATAGGATATACTACCAGAGAATTATCTTAATAGGTTCTAATAAGGTGAAAATCAGTGCATGACAATGCACAACTTTTCCTAAACACAGGTTCTGTAATTTTTTATTCAAACATGTAAATGTAGATTTTGTCTCTCTACATCAGTATTCTGCCTTCTGTAGGAATCTGTCAAGAGGTGAACAAAAAGGATGAAATACCTCAGAGGATGTTTTAAACGTTGAAAATTTGTGAATATTCCAGCGATTTCCTTTTACTCATACCGATATTAAATGTTTTAGTCTACTCTTCCAATGCATGGAAAGAGTCAAGATGAGGTTCTTCATCTCTGAACTGAATATGCCATTTCTTTTCTATACGCACAATACTGAAGTTGTAATGATAATGGAAAATACTCTAGGGAATAAGGCCTTCCTTTTCTGAAATACTGTTTATGAGTTATGCTTATTCAGTTCTGTATTTAAAAACAATTTAACAATTTTCTGAATGGAGAAAAGTGTGATTATTCGCAGAATTAATTCAGAGATAAATTCAATATTTCCACAGGGATAGAAATTCTCTACAAATAAGCTAGATAAAACCAAATTTTAATCAGTTTTGCAAATCGGCTTCTACAGTAAATTCAGAGTTCCTTTTACCTATTAACATCTTGATTGCTTTAGCTGATTGAAAATAAATAAATGGAATAGTATATAAATATTTGTTTATTAGTTTGATTTTCTTGCTGTTCTTTGGTATACTCATGGTTTATATTTAGAAAGTGCCTCTGCATTTTTATCCCCTTAGTTTCTCATATTTAATTTTTTTGTTTACACCTCTTTTTTTACTCTATTTCCAACACACACAAACATCTTTATGATAAGTATTTAAATAATTCTGAGATATACTTCTGTGTACATTACAGATGTGTTTAAACTGAATATCATTACATTGGAGATGTGACTATAATCTCCAAATCTACCTCTATCTCCTTGGGAAGTAAAAACTGCAAAACAGAATTCTGTTTTTATATTATGCAGGAAAGACACATGGATTCTTCATCACTAAGGTCCTGCCACTAAAACATCTTAAAAGGGGTTTTTTATTGAGTGTGCTGTCTAAATCAGCTTTCCTGTCAATTTTGCAGCCATTTGTAGTCAAAAGTAATGAGTGTCTCAGCTCATAGGTTTCAAAGTAATATATTAGAAAATCAAAGTAATAGTGCACTGAGTGGAAACTGCATTGAACTTCAGAAAGCAATATTGATACTTTT
>NW_009230299.1:13189-13666 GCF_000690835.1 Fulmarus glacialis
CAAAAACTGGATGCTATTAGCTGTTGACAATTTAATTATTCTAAGGATTTTCTTAAGAAGTTCCTTCAAAGTATTAATGTGTTGCACAACACAAAAGTTGAGTTGCTTTTTTTAACAAGAAATAATAAATTGCTACTAGATTGCATTTAAAATGTAATATGTATGAAAACTTTAAAACTAGAAATATGTTTTCTCTGAAGGGAACTGAATATGCTATTAGCTGTTGACAATTTAATTATTCTAAGGATTTTCTTAAGAAGTTCCTTCAAAGTATTAATGTGTTGCACAACACAAAAGTTGAGTTGCTTTTTTTAACAAGAAATAATAAATTGCTACTAGATTGCATTTAAAATGTAATATGTATGAAAACTTTAAAACTAGAAATATGTTTTCTCTGAAGGGAACTGAATTATTAACACCAATGCAATAGATCCAATTTTTAAAATATATTTTATATATATATAAAAAATATTTAGA
>NW_009230300.1:0-229 GCF_000690835.1 Fulmarus glacialis
TCCCCCTTGGTGCGAGGGGTCGACTGCCCGTACTCGGCCACCTACATTGACACACACACTCTGTCTGAGACCCTGAGCCCCAGTAAGAGAAAGGCTTCCCTCTGCATGTTTGAGCAGAACCTGGGCTCCCCTCTGAGGCGCCACTACTCCAACTTGCAGTCGCTTTACTACGGGGGGCTGGTCAACTCTGCTCTGGTCGTTCGGTCCATTACGACCGTGGGCAATTACG
>NW_009230300.1:420-5983 GCF_000690835.1 Fulmarus glacialis
CTTGGGCATCGGGCGCGACACCTCCCCCTTGGTGCGAGGGGTCGACTGCCCGTACTCGGCCACCTACATTGACACACACACTCTGTCTGAGACCCTGAGCCCCAGTAAGAGAAAGGCTTCCCTCTGCATGTTTGAGCAGAACCTGGGCTCCCCTCTGAGGCGCCACTACTCCAACTTGCAGTCGCTTTACTACGGGGGGCTGGTCAACTCTGCTCTGGTCGTTCGGTCCATTACGACCGTGGGCAACTACGACTACGTGTGGGACTTCATCTTCTACCAGAACGGGGCCATCGAAGGCAAGGTCCAGGCCACGGGGTACGCGAGCTCATCCTTTCTCCATGGGGATGGTCTGAGATACGGCAATAGGGTTTGGGAGCACACGCTGGGTACAATACGCACCCATTCCATCAACTATAAAGTGGACTTGGACGTGGGAGGTAGGTCTGGGTCTTGTCTCTCCTTTGTGCCCTCCCTGAGTAGTTTTAGACTCCCAAAAGTTGAAATTTTTTGGTCCTTATACAGATTTTTCTTTCTGTACGTGGGGTAGCATGGTGTGCTGACACAGAGCTGCCTCCCTTCTGTTTTTAGAGCAGTGAGAAGCTGTTGTCCTACAGGGAGAGGTTCCCCCTCTGTCCCGTGCAGTTACCCATAAGTGTCGTGCAGAGCTGTGGCTTCCTGGGCTGGGTAACACCAGCACCACAGTGTGACCAGCCCATGCCCCTAGTGGGAAGGGGTCCTTCCCCTCCTGCCTGGGCTGTCAGACCCAGCCCCGGCCCTGCCCCATTGGCCTCCGTGCCTCTGGGGCTCTGCAAGAGTCAGGATTTTTCCCTCCGCGCCCTGCCCCTGTCCTGAGCCCCAAATGACAGTCGGAGTTGATCAAGCTGGTTTGTTGGGATGTGGTTTCCAGCTCACATTCCTAGTTCCTACAGCTTTGTCGAGCTGTTCCTGCTGCTCGTGTGTGAGTGGGACTGGCAGCTGCCCCCTCCGTAGGGCTGCGGGCACAGCAGGCAGATGCTGGGCTGGCGGCCAGCTCTGAGCTTAGGGCTGTGCTGCGTTTTGCCAGGGGTACAAGGGGTCCTTTGCTCACAGCAGCAATGGGAGCATCAGCTGCAATTTTCTAGGTCTTCCCCTACCATTTATGCCACAAATCTGTCCTCACACACCTGCTGAAATTGCATTTGCTGCCTGCTCCTGCCATCTATTAAAAATTTCCCAAATTCCTTTTAACTGGGAAACGCAAATTTAAAGACTGTTCATATGGTTTTAGGATGAGTTTTGAGTACTTAAGTAAAAACGGGGGATTGCAAAACTGCAAGAACAGGGAAAAGGCAGATGAAATCTGAGTGTCACTGCTATCACTGGAAGGGAAGGTGTGGGGTTAGAAGTTTTGTTCACATTAGAAAAGGGAAGAAAATGAGCACAGTGGCAGCTGCTGGGCGTGGATCCTCTTCTGTGGGGCTCTGGTGCTGACCTCGATGGCAGCCCTGGGACTCAGGCCCAAGGCACTGCTCAAACCTTCCGGGATGGCCAGAGGTTCAGCTCTGAAATGGCCTTTATGCAAGCTGGAAACTCGCGTGGGGCTGAGGGGAGTGGAGCATGGGAGGGTGTTGCACCATGTGCTCCGGCCGGCACAGGCAGCGGGTGCGAGCACTGGTCCCTCTGCCATAGCCGTGCTGGTCCTGGCCCTCAAGCGCTCTCAGGCAGCTCTTTGCCGTCTTGTCCCCAGATTTATTTGCTCTTGTGCCCCTCCTGTTGCTCTGAGTGTCTGACTCATGACTCTTCTTTGTGGAAAGACCTGAACTGCGCAGCACTGCTCCAGTTTTGTGATGTGCAAATGTCTCAGAGCCTGGGCACTTCTACTGCTTTCCAGCTTGCAGGATGCATGCTGATGAGCACACACACAGTGCCTGGGCCATCAGGTGCTTGAGTTAATTAGACTATGCTTGCACTGGGACGCAAACCTGTTCTTCTGCACTGGGACAAGGCTCCCCTCTTGTCCCTTGCAGAGGGGGAGAGTCCCCATGGGTGGTGGTCTCTGCCACAGTGTGGTGTTGCCTGGGTCAGACAAACGTACAGTCATAGAGCCGTAGAAAAAGTACACGATGTGCAGTCATGCTGCCGTGGAGTTGCGGAGCGGTAACTGCTCTCGCGGGCAGGAGCCAGTGCTCAGGGCCCAGGGTGCAGGAAGGGAGGATGGGGAGAGCAAGCTCTGGCTGCAGTGATGGCTGTGGGGACGTTCCTCAGCGACTTTGCTTTTGCTTCGCAGGGGTGAAAAACTCCCTCGTGGCCCATGACATGGCGTTTGAGATGGCGCGGGCTCCCTGGAGCCCGGAGCAGCAGATAGAGCGGCCACGACTCACCAAGAAAGTCCTGGACACAGAGGACCAGGCTGCCTTCCGGCTCCAGTCGAAGATGCCCAGATACATCTACTTCGCGGCCAACAGCAAAAACAAGTGGGGCCACCAGCGTGGTTACAGGATCCAGATCACCAGTTTTGCAGGGGACCATGTCCCTGAAGCCAGCTCCATGGAGAAGGCCATCAGCTGGGCAAGGTCAGGCTGCTCTGACTGGGACGGCACGTTCTCAGAGACGCCCCCAGCCCCGCCGGCTGGGGAGGCATCGCACGGATGTTCCTTGATGGGGAGGCACAGGGCAGACGCTCTCCTGGGCTGGGGTTACTCCGTAGGAGCAGGCTTGTGCTCTGCAGACTCTCTGGGGAGTTGGCTTTTAGCTCTGCCCTGCCCCAGGGGACTGCTCCCATCTCTTTTCTTGTTCTCAGGTACCAGCTGGCTGTCACCAGGCGGAAGGAGGAGGAGCCCACCAGCACCAGCATCTACAACCAGAATGACCCCTGGACGCCCACCGTCGCCTTTGCCAACTTCATCAACAACGAGACCATCACCAACGAGGTGGGCGGGGGTACCCTGGGCTGGAGCTGTAATACCCAGCCCCGGGCTGAGCGGGAGCTGCCCCAGAGGCCGAGCAACCTTGGCATCACCCGCAGGACAGTGGGCTCAGCTGGGAGAGCAGCAGCCCCGGGGAATGAGGAAAGCGGGTTTGAGCATCCCCTTTTCTGTGTATCTGCTTGGTGCTTTGGTCAGAGTGTGTAGATCAGAGTGCAGAGCAGGAGCTTGTTTCTCCCTATGGAGAAATGCTGGCAAAACATCAGGAAAATCTCTGTGAGGCTGGGGTTTGGCCATGGGGGTCAGGGCAAGGGCCCATCTGCTCGGTGGATATCTGCAGCCGTGGCCACGGGCAGGTCTTTGGAGAAGGGAGGGGATCTTTCCGGGGAGGGGGGAGCTCAGCATGTGGGAATGCAGCCGAACTGGTGCCCGTGGAGGTCCCCTCCTGCTCTCCTGTAACTTTCCATGGCCCCTGCCCAGATTTTGGTTGCTCCTGTTCCAGGCTTCTGAAATAACCGCAGTCTTGTGGCTCCTCCCTGCCTAGGACCTCGTTGCCTGGATAACCGCTGGTTTCCTTCACATCCCGCACTCTGAGGATATTCCCAACACTGTGACGGTCGGAAACTCGGTTGGCTTTCTCCTGAGACCCTACAACTACTATGACCTGGACCCCTCCATATACTCGCACGATGGCGTGTTTTTCACCAGCGAGCAGGATTTCACGGCATGTGAAATCAACCCTATTGCATGCTTGCCCAAAACTGCCTCTTGTTTGCCAAACTTCCCCCCGTTCACCTATGATGGTTTCCAAAATATGAGCAGGTTTTAACGCTACAGGACGGTGTTAGGAGACACAGTCAGAGACACCAGGTTGACTGTTCTGTCTCAGACTTTCATTTTTTTAGTGAAGTTGTCTCAATTTCCAGTTGTGCAATGACTTTACTTTTTATCATTGCTTTTAAAATAGTGCTCTTTAAAAGGGAAGCATTATCTGCCTGGCATGATGCCAGATGGGAGTCTACATTTTCTCTGTTAATTGCTGAATTTGAGTCTGTTGCAGGAGGAAAGTGAGGAGAAAATCCTGTTCCTCTGCTGTAGAAGCAAGTGCTGTGTAGTGCCTATCTCAGGTTAAAAAGATGAAAATAATTCTGGTCCAGTGCTCTCTCGAGTGTCTCGTTCTTACGACTTACAGCAGCGTCTGCTTGGGGGATGATGCTGGGTCTCCACTGTGTTTCTTGCCCCCACAGACCAGCCCAGCAGCGAGGCTCTGGGTGCCTGTCCGGGCACGGGAACGGTCCGGCCAGAGGGCAGGAGGGACAGGCTGGAGAGTCCGGGGCTCTGGGGGGAGGACCAAGGCGGGCGCTGGCACCAAGCTCTGTGTGTGCTCGGGGTGAGGCTGGGGACAGAGCCAGGACCCGCTTGGGCTGCAGCTCTCGGGCGCTTGCCGCTGGGTGCAGGTGAGGGGAACAGAGGGGACTATTGCAGGGAGGGGTCTCGCTGTCCCTGGGCCAGCACCGTCCCCACGGGTGCCTCTGCACGAACCAGCTGAACCTCAGCCCCACGGGCAGCGCGTGGGCCAGCTCGGCCCATCGCAGCCCGATGCTGGCCAGGTTCACACGAGAGACCTCCTCCAGGCTCCAGCCAGGGCGCAGGAGCCATGCGGCTGCTGGTGGTGCAGCACGGCCAGTGCCGCTGCCCATTTGCCGGGATGCTCGGTGGGCTCTGGAGCCCTTGTCCCCCCCTCGCAGCCCTGTCTATGCCGGGACGTAGCCCAGGATCAGGAGGCACCTTTGGGGGGGTGACGAGCAGCTGTCCCCTCCCTCCTTCCCGGCTGCAGGACTGGTGCCTTCCCCACATGTGAGGTCGTCAGCAGCAGCGTGCAATGCTGTGATGTCTCTGCACAGGCTGTAGAGGCGTTGCTGGTGACTGCAGGGCCGTGGCAGGATGAGGCCATGGTGCTCTGCTCAGCAGTGCTCTGCACAGAGGAGCATCATCCTTGTGGTCTCTGCTGCCTGCCTGGCTGTTTGCGTCTGCAGAGTTAAGAGAAGGAGATGCAGGGAGATGCATTTATTTCCCCCAAGTGACTGTATGTGTCCTCTCCAAGGTCTGTAGCATAGCGTGTGGGACAAGAGGGGAAGGACAGATGCAAAAGCATTAAGTTTGCTTAAATTTATGACCCACTGGGGAAAGCAGAGCAAAGTTGCCTTTTATGGTTCCCAGCAAATCCTGGGCATGTCTGAGAACATCCCTCTGCGCCCTCCCTGTGAGCTCCTCTGGGCTGTTCCCCGTTGAAAAAACGAGGGAAAAACCAAACCCAACCAAACCCAGCCCCTTCTGTCAGCGGGTCACTGGGAGGATTCTGCAGCTGGAAACCCGCCCTGCCGGACTGCGGGAGCTCTCAGTGCCTCAGCAGACATGAACGTGAAAACCGTGCTCATCCTCCTCGTTCTGGCTTTAGCCACGATATTTGCTTTAGTCTGTGTGTTGCTGACCAGAGGAAGGGCCCCCAGCACCTGCCAGCACCAGCCCCCGGAGCAGGAGGACACCGATGACGGCCAGAGCCTGGTCTTTGCTGATCTGACACCCGAAGAGATGGTGCAAGTGGTGCGGTACCTGCAGGGAAACCTTGGGGTGCAGCTGGTTGACGCCTCGCGTGCAAA
>NW_009230300.1:6047-6714 GCF_000690835.1 Fulmarus glacialis
GGGGGCCTCGCCCCTCCCGGGAGGCGCTGGCTGTGCTGTACTTTGGGAACCAGCCAGACCCCAACGTCACGGAGTACGTGGTGGGTCCGCTGCCGACGCCGGCGTATCACCGGGATGTCACGGTGCAGAAGTACGGGGGGAAGGTGCCGTACCACCGCAGACCCGTTACTGGCAAGGAGTACATGGATATCAATGCCCTCATCCAGAGGGAGCTGAGAAAGGCACCGCGCTTTTTCGCTGCATGCTGCGAGTCTGACGGGACCAACCTGGCCATCCTCACGACAGCCCCGCGGGGCTTCAAGTCCGGCGACCGCGCGACCTGGTTTGTCCTATTCCACAACGTGGCCGGCACTGGCTACTACCTCTTTCCGGTGGGGCTGGAGGTGCTAGTGGAGCATGGGGACCTCCGCATCTCCCACTGGTGGCTGCGCCAAGTCTTCTACAATGGCCGGTACTTCGCCAGCACGGGGGATCTGGAGGATGCATTTGTGGCCAACTTGCTGGACGTTGTCAGGATCGAGAAGCCCCAGGCTGAAGCGGTGCTGGGCTCAATGAGACCCCGGCGCCCGCCCGGCTCCCCAGGGCCGCTGCAGTACGAGCCCCAGGGTCCCCGCTACAGCATCAGGGACAACCGTGTCACCTTCCAGGGCTGGAGCATCGCATTTGG
>NW_009230300.1:6813-7171 GCF_000690835.1 Fulmarus glacialis
ATGTCGACCCGCTACCTTGAGGGGAGCTTCGGCATCGGCAGGTTTGCCTACGAGCTTGTCCGGGGCCTCGACTGCCCCTACACAGCGACTTATGTGGACCGGCACTACCTGGCGGAGTCAGAGACCCCCAAAACCAACCAAAACTCACTCTGCATTTTTGAGCATGATGCTGCTCTCCCTCTGCGGCGCCACTTCTCTGACTCGCAGTCCTTGTACTACGGTGGGCTGCGGAAAAACATGCTGGTCATCCGTGCCATCTCCACTCTCATCAACTACGACTACATCTGGGACTTCATGTTCCACGGCAGCGGGGCTGTGGAGGTCCGGGTGCACGCCACTGGCTACATCAGCTCCTCCT
>NW_009230300.1:7280-8290 GCF_000690835.1 Fulmarus glacialis
CCCGCACGCTGGGGACGATGCACCTCCACCACATCCACTACAAGGTGGACCTGGATGTCGACGGTAGGTCTGGGTGCCTTTGTGTGCATCTGTGGTTCACTGTGGGCTGCAGCTCTGCCTGGGGTGTGGAGCTTGAGAGCGTTTTCCCTTCTGCTTCACAGGGCAGCTGAACTCTGTGGAGACCCAGGACATGGAGTACGAGCTCGTGAAAGACCCCTGGAGCATGCAGAACACCATCGAGCGGCCGTACCTCCGCAGGGAGAGGCTGGAGAGGGAGGACGAGGCAGCGTTTCCGCTCAACGCCCTCATGCCCCGCTACCTCTCCTTTGCCAGCCCCAAGCCCAACAAGTGGGGGCACCCGCGCAGCTACCGGATCCAGATCGCCAGCTTCGCCGGGGAGCACCTGCCTGCCAGCAGCCCCATGGAGAGGTCCATCAGCTGGGGCAGGTGGGTGCCGGGGCTGCGGCGCGCATGGCCCCCGCCCCCTCTCCTCCCACCCTGCCACCGCGTCCCCGGCTGCTCCTGCCTCCCAGCGGAGGGGGGGCTGCTGCCACCCAGCAAGCTTGTGCCAGGCTGCAGGGAAGGGTTAAACAGCGAACACGCATATTTTTTGGCTCCAGAAATCCCTTGAAAAGTTGCTCAATGACATCTGTTCATAGTAGTTGACAGGCAGGAATCTGACCCCAGAAAAGATTAATTTGGAGCAATCACATGTGTTTTTCCCTGTGAGGGCAGCCAGGCTGTAGGACGAACTCCCAGGGGAAGCACTGGCATCCCCAGGTCTTGACATCTTCATGTAAGGACAGAATGTCTTTTGGAAAATGCTCGGAATAAACACAGAACTGGCTCACTGCCAGAGTGAAATTTAACGGCTCACGTGCTGGGGGAGGTTGTAGGAGTTAAAAATGGCTGTGGCTGAAGTGAGTGTTGGGCAGCAAGCAGCAGCGTCTGCGCCTGGACGCATTCGTGTTTCCCAGCCACGCTGGAGCAGCCGGGGCCCGTTGCGGTCA
>NW_009230300.1:8303-8724 GCF_000690835.1 Fulmarus glacialis
GGGCCGAGCCCCCGCGACCACGGAGGTGCCAGGGCTCCTGCCTGTCACCACCACGCTGGTCTGTGCCAGCCCTTTCCCTCCCTGACCCAGGACAGACCATGTCCCTGGGAACACGCCAAGGATGCATCCAGCCCCAGTTTGCCGGTGCATCCCCAGGTGGCGATGCCGCAGTCGCCCCGCCCTGCGCCAGCATGGACGAGCCCCTCTGCTCCCCGGTTTGGCAGGTACCAGCTGGCTGTCACCCGACGGAAGGAGGAGGAGCCCACCAGCACCAGCATCTACAACCAGAACGACCCCTGGACGCCCACTGTCGCCTTTGCCGACTTCATCGACAACGAGACCATCGCCAATGAGGTGAGCTGGGGTCCCCTGGGTGGAGGGCAGCTGAGCACCATGGGTGCCGCCCCAGCTCCTGCCCCGG
>NW_009230301.1:0-12601 GCF_000690835.1 Fulmarus glacialis
ATATATACACACACACACACACATATATTTACGTGTATATATACACACATATATATTTCTATAATACACACTCAGAAAAATAAGTACTCAAAGACTGTAAAATAATTGCTACCAAATTGCTCCCCAAGTATTGGATATTACAGGAATTTTAACAAGCATGTTATATACACAGTGGGACATTCAACATAATATTTAATGGAGTTTTTAATTTACTTATGGTTAATCTTGTACCTGGATGACCAAGAACACACCAAAACATTGTATTATTTTCCATCATATGCACTGGTGATTCACATATCTTTCCACACAGTCCTGGATTTATGCAATATTCTCATATTACAAGCCTTTTTTTTTTTTTAATCTGGAAACTGGAATTCTTGTTTTCAGAGACTGAACTTATTTTCCCTTTCTTTCAAGGAGGCAACCTACACTTTCCTCAATCTCATACTGGCCGCCCACCAACCATATCTTACTTTTAAATAAACTTATAATGTACAAAGTATGGTATGTTCCATGTAACACCAACATACCTTTAATAAGTTTATCCATATTCTGAAACATTCATAACTGAATTGAAGTTGAAACAATATTTGAACCAGTCTGAAAAAGTTAGCGCTTGCATGACCCTCTAGCACAGGAGTTACTGTACTGTAACTTAATCCAATTTAACATACTGTGGATACGCACATTAAAACTATGCATTTTTGCTTTATTTTCAGCCAGATCTACTCTCAGGAAGCAATCTTCCTCCAAATGAGGTTGGCAAGAGAACTGGATTTTTTTTCCTGCTTACTTATATAGCATGGACTATTCAGTCTGTTACCAACTCCACCCAGTAGTTTCCCGATAGCATCAAATTGCAATAATGGCCTTTTATTCTCTCCTTTTATGAGGTTTTCGTAGATTTATTAAAGCAGGTTGTAGTTTATTCCGTGGCACACAATATACAAGGAGCACGGGGAACAGATGCTCACCAGACCCTTCTAGGTTAACCTTCTACTGTGTGGTGCGTCCCTTCCAAACTTGTTTTTGCTACAGAGTGCAAGAATCACAAAAATCTGCCATACTTTTTAAGTCTTACTGTCCTGGTACAGTAGGCTTTCAGTCATTCAATAGTGATCTGAAGTACAAAAAAATGTGAGTGTTTATAGGACAGTTGTAGGAACTCAGCAGATTCTTAGACCTACACTTCATCCTTCATCTCTCTCAGACAACTCCTAATGTGAAAAAGATCTGAACACAAGCTGCCAGTATTTCACAATTTGGTCAAAAAGCCATTTTCTTCTCATTAGCTAAGAGGTACTGCGTGTCCTTCCTTTTATTACCATACTTCTGTCCAGGCTCGTGATTTGAAGTATAAAGTGTGAGGCAATTTCACACACTGGTTTGGGAACTTAAATTTGCTTATTTCCCCAGCAAAGCAGAATCCCTCCAAGACAGTTTCTCAGCAAAAGGAATGATGCCAACAGCAGAAATGGACTGTATCAGAACGTGCTCGCTACGTTTGCAAACAGGTAATTTGTGTACTTCAGTACCGCTACCTCTTCCGGAGATGCAGCAGATCTGGGTGCACCAGGATGAGACATGGCCAAGGATAACCCTTCAGGATATTGAGCCACAGCTCCGAATGCGGTAGTAATGAAAGGTTTGGGCAAGGCATTGCATCCCCAAAACAAGATGTTAAAAGAACCTCACATCTTATTTTGCCAAGCTTTGTCCATACAAGACTGAAAATCAGAACCTTAGCTGGAGACTTCATCACAGGATAAGGGTATTTTAGTACACAATAGCAGCACGATGGCCATCATTCACTCCTTTTTCAGTCAAGGATAATCATCTAAATCAAGACTATAAAACCAGTTAACTGAGTTTACAAAATAGGGTAATTCATCCTGAAGCGAGACATACTTTGCCTCCCCGATCCCTCTCCTTTTCTGTCACTAGCAGAGAACAGTTTACAGAACACAGGCTGCCTTATCGTGATTTGTGCTATATAGGCTGAAAGGGGGCTGAGCCTTATGAGTCAGTTCTTGCAACTCTATGCAAAAGCTTCCAGGCCAAAACACATCTTTCAGGCTGCTGGCTTGATTTTATGCCATGGAGGGGGAGGGAAGTTACCAGAAGTCTTCTGCACTGCCTGGAGCTGCTTGAATACTAATTAAAATTAGACAACGCAAAAAAGAAGAAAGCATCAAGCAGTAATGAAAAGCCACGGCATAGGAGTAGTGGCAGGTTATTGAGAATGAAATACATAAAACAGTAAGGAGAAGATTATTTATAATGGTCCAAACGGGCATACTTCCTGCGTGTTTCTTCTCTGTAACCACAGAAGCACAAAGAACTATGGCTTCAGGAATATTAACATAATTGGGTCTTCACTAACACGTCTGGTCACAAACTCAAAGACTAACTGTTACAAGAGAGACAGCAAAAGTTGCACAAATGGTATTAATTCTGCCTTATGTCAGGTTGTAAAATGAGTTAGTAAGTTCTTTAAGGGAAACAAAACAGCAAGCAGGTCATTGCCCTGTTGAAAGCTGCACTACAATGCATCCAACGAAAGTTCAGAACAACAATTGTGTGGGCAACCATGAAACCATTACTTCCTAGCTTTCTTGCCTGACTCTCGCCTAACTAATGTAAATCTCTTTTACGTGCTGGAGCTATTTGTGTCTCTTACATCCTGGCTTTGTTTTCAGGACATGTAACAAGAGTGAAAAACAATTTCTATTATCTACAGTGGTAACAGCTTCCTTGCATTCATATTATATGTCAGCAGGGCTTGAACCCTGAACTTTCAGACTATTGCTACAGCAGTTAACAGAGCTGTCATTAATTGGCAATGGGTGGAAGATCTGTTATCCAGAAGGGCCAGATGACTAGCCCGATTATCTCCTCCCAACGCTACGTGGAGTGAATCAGCTCCCTTGGTTCCCAAGCATTGGGCTAGAGATAGAAGGTTGCCAGAGCTGAGCTGGGACTGGGAGAACCCCGTCCACCTTTTCATTCTAACTCCCCCAAATTTCCCTTGCACTCTGGGACAAGGGTATCTGAGAATTCAGGTAAGACTTGCATTACAACAGCCCTGAAAACCTTATAGTATTGCAGGTATGTTATTTGGAGCCATGACTTGGCAACACCACGAGAACCAGCTATGACAGTTCTGACATGCAGCCACTAGCAAACGGGGGAAAAAAAAATCCACAGTAGGCGCTAGAAGTTGTCCATGCTGCAAGAGCTTTCTCAGGACAGTTTTCGGCAGGCAGGATGAGGGGGGAAGGTGTACTACTCACAGCCCAAGCATCACCCAGTCACCGAAGGAGAGCAGAAGAGCAATTCAAATAAAAGTTTACAGGAACATTTATTGATCTGTTAAGCATAAAATCCCAGTTTAGTAGCTACTGCATTAGCAGCCTTTAAAACTTCGCTGTGCCTTGCTCAGAACAGGTACACACAGTACAGAGGCTGACAGCCCCACCGAGCGAATGCCAGAAATCAGAAGTGAAAGACCTGCCATTTCGAAACAGTTCAGCAACCTTCTCTTGTTCTGTTGAACGTAAGAAACGCTCCATCTCTTAGTGCTAAATACACAGCATGTAGGAAACTGTAGTCATGAACGTAACCTCAGCAACTTAAGTTCTCTCTTCCTCAGTTTTAAATACTTGCAGCCCAAGCTCTATCCTTTTGTGCCCGCAAAAGCAGCTGCCCTATTTAAAGCCTGACATTCCAGCTTCCTCCCCCTCTTCGGGGCACCAACAGGACAGTAGTTTCTGCAATGCTACGTTCTTGACGTGACAAATTAAAAAAAACCCTGCGCTGAAGAGGATAGCTCTTAAATAGGAAGAGAGAGTTTTGCTAGCACACAGTGCTCTTGGGTACAGCCTGGCATGTTTGAGACAAGAACTCTGTACCCCGCTAAGCAGAGAGGTTTTACCTTGTACAGTGACTACACTAACCTTTTCAAAGGATGCTTTTCTCACCGTTCCCAACTCACCTGCCAGAAGAGATCACCATAGGAGGGCTGATAGGCTTCCTCCCTTTCTTCTCCCAACACTGCTGAATTGAATCAGACTGTTTCACATGTATAAATGCGCCCTGGCATAAAGCAGGCTGAAGCCAAATACTAAAACACGCCGAGTAGTAGCCCGCTTTTGTGGATTTCTTAGCATGCATGTGTAGGCAGCCTACCATAAACACATACTGCCTTTTACCCATTTATTTTCTTTAATGGAAATGGGTCACTACTACTTAATATATTATACTGCATTTTCAAACAACACTATTTTCCCGTTTCCACATCTCTCTATACTGGTCCCTCCTGAAACTCCTTTAAAAGCAGTCCTTCAGAGCGCCTCCGCCTACGCGTTCTCACCGACTATTTCCATTAGATGGAAACAACTGATCATCTGTTTAGATAGTCCTTAAAAAACCACAACCCTTCTACTTCAATTTTTTTTTTATTCTCTTGCTGCTCATACCTATTGAAAACAAAGCATTTTGTAGCTATTCAAGGTTAAAAAACTCAAATTTTTTTACCTAGATAAGGGTACCAGAAGACTCCATGGTTATGCAGCCTATGGTTGCAAGAAGTTCATGCCCTCAGGTACAGGAAGGGAGTTTGCAGGAACAAAATTAAAACGTTATTATTTTGATTTGATAATTACTCATATTTACAGAACTCAATAGGAAGCGGACATTACCACTGGAAAGTCACACTCCATCGATAAGTTAAGCAATACATAGTAAGTTATTAACAATGACTACAAACAGCTCGTTGTTCTACTACATTTTATCATAGAAGGTATTCACGATAATCTTGTCATCCCCCCCCCCCCCAACACAGAATCATGGCAAGCCATTTCCCCATCAGTAGAGAATGACACATATTGTGTAGTTGAGATAGAAGTTTGGTTTACTTGGTGAAATAATCACTTAAGAAAGAAGACCTGTGTTTAGAGGGTGGGGGTTTTTGGTTGGGTTTTTTTTTTTGGGGGGGGGGTTGGTTTTTTGTTTTGTTTTGTTTTTTTAAACTGCTAAACTGAAAATATACTATCAGGAAAACAGAAAGGTAACCTAATGGTAGTCTGACTAGGAATTACTTGAGAGATTTTCCAGTTTTCCACTTTGACAGAGACCCGTGAAATTCTTCAAAACTTCCGGTTGCCACCAACTTCTGAGCAGGTTTCAGATCACTATTAGTATTTTGCACTAAAGTGTCTTGCTCAATTTTCCATTCCAAAACGGAAGCCCATTTTGTTTGGGCTCTACCAGTCAGCACTCAGCTTCATGCTCAATAGAAAATAACCCATCAATAACCAGGGGAAAAAAATTCTGGTGATTCGCTGACGCAGACTGTGGCCCTCTGTCATGTTCACACATCTAGCTGAAGGCAAACCCAGCAGTTTCAGAAGAGAAGACTGTCTTGTCTAGATAGAAGATAATATCTACCTGGTATCAGGTTAAATATATCAGAGTTACAGTCAAACTTGTCTCTTAATGCCTCATTATCTTCTATCATGACACATTCCTTGCAACCTCCAGCCCACGAGCACTCAGGCTGCACACTGAAATACCGCTTCCTGGTCACTGCTGGTTATTCGAAGACACTTCTGCCTCAGATCTGCGATAGCTGCTCTCCAGCTGACTTGTGCAGCTGAAATCGAGACATGCTCATCTTCTTGCTACCATAAACTACAGAGGTTCTCAATTACTTCAGCCGAGGAGGTTTGCTTTACCCATAAGTAAAAAACCCCACTTGTTTCTGGCCCAGGTACTGGGGTACTGATCTTAATTCAGGCCAGGGTAAGGTAGCATGCAAATGAAGCAATAACTGATCTATCACTACAGACAAAACAGTTATAAGCATATATGAAAAAACAGGTGCAGAAATGAAAAAAAAGTCACGATTAATCCACATACACCAATGGGTAACCTTCTGGTTTGATCTTATCAATGGACTTGCTGTCTTGTCCTGACAAAGTGACAGCCTGGGATTCATCAGTCTTGTTTCACTTGTTTCATTTCTGCACTGTTTCTCACCACCTCCTGTACCTGACTGCCTTGTAAACAACCCCTCGTCTCAAAGGAGTGGTAAAATTCTCCTTCCCCCACTCTCTAGAGGCTCATTAGCCTACTCCAAGGTGATAATGTCTCTGATTATAAACCACAAGATGCGTTGAGCTCAGTCGCCAAAACAGGACAGTCTTGCTGCTGTTCCCACTGCTTATCAGTTTGATCAGTAAAACTGACAGAAGACTACCAAAACAAGGAAGTTTTGCCGTCTTTTAAGTAACTCAAATCAGTTCATCGATGTCCAAAAAGCACCAGCAAGGCACAAGGTAATTGGCAAGAATGGGCAGAAGGGCCTTTCCTTCTTGGCAGCAATGAGCTATTGTATCAGCTCAAGCTGTACGTAAAACTGTACCTTACACTGAACCTCACAATTCGCAGTAATCCTCATTTTGGTTACCATATGTAGTGCTTAGGTGTCTATATCCCGCATCACGTAGTTCTTGCCTGAGAGCAAACATGATAGTAGTTAACATTGAGAAGCAACAAATCCCCAAGACCTTTCTCCCATACTTTCACCTACATAACATACATGCATTTGCTCTCCTTCCCTTCTCCCACAAAAAGGCATTCTAGTCCACGCACAACTAATTGTGTATACACCTTTCCCTTCCTCCATTACTTTTCAAGAATTGCCCAACCCCTTTCCCAAATGGCTTATAACCAAAAAAATTCAGTGTTGGAAGCGACCCGGCAAGGACCTGGAAGAAGTAACTGAAGCTAACTTTGTAAGTTACTAGCATTGAGACGTGACTTCTTCCACTATGACATGGCATAGTAACAAGGGCACTAATACAGACCTCTTTCTCGAAGATTTTGCCCAGGGTCTTGCTCACGGCTTGTCATGTGAGTCTAAGCAACAGGCAAAATGATAAAGCCTGTGCTGTGAACGGTTAACGCCTAAGCAATGCTCAAGCTTACCCCTCTTACCTGCTGGCTCTAGGCAGTGATAACACGTTACTGTCCGTACCTCAGGATTTCACAGAAGAGTAAGTAGCCTGGCAATCAAAGGAGTTTGTTCAAGCTTTCCCTTAACTGAAGAGTTACCACTCAGGCTGGATTGCATCTTTCTTAACCTCACCTAAATGACAGTCACTGAGAAACCTCAGAAAAATATTTACATTTAGATTTAACTGGCTCCTGCTGAGCTCCTACTAACTCAAGAGCTGCTGTTTTGTCTAGCAGTCCCATCACGAGAATTATCGAGTAATGCTAGTATGCAAACACATTGTTCACTTAGTGCACGTTGCTTAATCTGTTTTAACGTGAGACACTTCCTCGAAACACGGAAGGTCTTTTGGTAACTTAAATTAATACCCTTCTAGGGAAAAATGAAGAAAAACAAACCAAACACCACAACAAAAAGAGGGTCTCAAGACTCGCCTCTCATCCTGCATGAAGACTTCTGTAGTTCTTACGTAGTAAGCCATGGAAAGGGATGACATATCAAGCTGATATAGCAAAACACACGTGACGGATTATCATGGGCAGGTAGGTCCGTAAGGGAAAGAAGCTCTAAACCAGTATATCCTCATAAGACAACAAGCCACAGCTTTCCTGGTTTGTGTTATTAAAGTTACTGATAAAGCAAATTGAAGATGAGCAATAGGAAAAATACAACAAACTGAAGTTAAAACAAATGGAGTTTCACCTTTTATTGACTTTTTAAAGGAGCTGAGTTTTAATACAGTGAACAGTTTTAATACAGTGAACAGAGCAATACTTCTAGCAGTAAATCAGACTAGACAGAAGTCTAAGACATGCTAAATTTAGTTGCAACCAGTTTCTGAGACACTCAGCAACATGAGAAAGATGGGATCAAACATATCACCCTTTAATCATAGACAGAGATAATACAAGGCTTTTCAATAAAATCTTAGATGCTGTGAAAACCCCGCTGTCCCATGAGCAAATAAGCAAGCTTAAATCCTGTGAGTGAAGTAGGTCTGGCATGGGGACAGACATTCAAAGAGGAGAAAGCTCTACACAGCACACAGATACCATGACAGGGCTGTCGGTGACCGACCGTTCAGGTATTTAGGTTGCAGTTTCCCAACCGCAACAATAAGGATGTACTTCTAAAGGAAGCACACCCATCATTTCACCCGTAGCGAGCCAGCTCCCTCCACGCTGCAGGACCCTCACCTTGTTGTAGAACTCCTGCTCCCTGGGACCGCGAGGTGGTGGCTGCAACTGCTTCAGGACAGTCCCATCTGGATGCTGCAGTATACCTAGAAGAGAAGCATTTCCTTCAGGGCTTAGTTTTAAGAGATACAGCTTTTTTTCTCCCCCCCTGCCCCGCCCCAGAAATAGCAAATACACCATCAGGGACAGCCTATTTGCAAAGTTGTACTGCTTTCAATACATGCACAGTAGAGTTGAAATTGGCAGCTCCTACACAAAACCCTTAGCAGAGGTTTGCTTGCATTCCTCTTTTTCTAGCCGTAAGATGATTTCCTGGGTCTAATTCTGCTCAAGGCCGACACAGTACTGGATTTGACGTTAAAAGTTCCACCCCAAAAAAACACTCATTCAACTATGGAAGATTACATAGACACTCCCTTTCAAATAACTGGTAAGTTGTTTTTCCAACAATGCCAAGAAGCTAAAGGAGTTAGTACCAAGTTTAATGCATTTCTCACTAGCTAAAATAGAAATATATGTCCTGTGAATGTATTTCTATACTAGTGGCATAGAAAGAGCACTTCTACACTACAAGTAGCACTGCTGTAGCACTCCATGCTAATCAAATACTACTATTCGTATCACCCATAATTACAACACAGAATTTCACCTCAGCCAGGCAACCACCTTCATCATACCTGCACCAAAAAAACCCAAAATATCCTCACAAAACAGCCTTAATGACTCTCCAGTCAGCAATATTGCTGAGTAGCTGCATAAGAAATGCAACTGAATATCCAAGAGATGGATATGGGCAAGAACAGCGAAAAGTAACCGCATCCCTGTGAAACGTGTTCTAAATTTCAAGATCATCAGTTGCAAGGGAAAAAGAAAAAGCCACTTCTGCAAAAGAAATTTTCTCCTAGGATTTATTCATAGCTTTTCAGATAGTAATTTATTTTGCTTAGAAGGGAAGCAAAAATGTCAACTGTATCCAAAATAGGTTCCATCTTCAGCTTACCACTTGAGGAAACATGGTAAAACGAGACAGGAGCTTTGTGTCCCAAAAAGAGTTTGCAGTTGTAACAGCAATTGTGTTTTCACCTTTTAGAAAGCGTTATCTCTGAATGGGCTCTGTTGTGCAGTCTTGGAAACTGAACAAGACTTGAGAGCCTAAGATATTTACTTTAAAACAACCACCAGACTTACAAA
The DNA here is from genome assembly GCF_000690835.1 of Fulmarus glacialis. Taxonomy (NCBI): domain Eukaryota; kingdom Metazoa; phylum Chordata; class Aves; order Procellariiformes; family Procellariidae; genus Fulmarus; species Fulmarus glacialis. The sequence continues at coordinate 9,406 of NW_009230301.1, forward strand.
AGTTGTTTCATTAGTTGGCTGTGCCAATGAACAAAGAGTGGTTTTAAAAATTTGCGTAAAACAGCTCTCAAGTCATGTTGCTTGCTGAATGTTTGTATACTTTCCAGAACTAGAAAAATATTGCCATACAACAATGAACAGACTACCACAACATCTTCGACACAATAGCTTCTTCTCCCCCTGCCCCCTCCTTACCCTTTTACATGTGCTGGAAACCGCTTCGCGAAGTGCACAAAGTATTTGAATGGCACATGTTTTGAATGTGAATTGCTAACAATCACAACATTAAAAAAGGTTTCGCAACACATACTCCTCAAAATCTGCATGTTGGCTTTAATGATAAGACAAGCAATCTACAAGGTAGAGAGACCAGGCAAATATTTCTGGAAACAGAACCCATACACTATTGCATTGATACATATTACTTGAAGAGTTTAATATAACCTGATGTTGCCTAATGTTCTCTTATCCTCTGGATTTCTTGACAGACTAGAGCACCTACTCTGCAACTGTGACTGAGGCAGGCCTGGAAACCAAAGACTCACGTCTCGACATTCACCACGAAAATGAAAACTCCATAACCTTCCCTCTGATCTACAACAACCAGAGATACCATCACCTGCAGATCATACTACCATATGTATGTCGGTCATGGTTTTGTTCTAGGGTTCCTGCGGTTTTTCAGCACAGATAGGGAGTAGTATTGCTTTAATATATGAATAAGCAATTTAACATTTCTGAAGAAGCAGCAGAACTATACCAAAATTAAAATTCTGAAATATCTCACAAACATTTCTCTATGGCTCTGCATGCAAAGCTTGCTAGCATTCTGAAACTCAAATCTACTGCAAAAATAACCAATACGGATGTACACACTCTTCTAAACAAAGAAATAAAATCACATCTAATCCACATGCTTCACTGAACTATAGACAAAACCTGTTCTACACAAAAAAGCTAAACATTTACTTTAGAAAAGATCCTCTGTCCTCTGAGGGTATCTAATAAGGACTGACCAGTGTGTATGTGCCACCTTCACCTTTGCATCAGGAAAACAGCAGCCAGAGTTAGAAGTTTTGCGGTTCGCATGACCGAGCAAGTCACACCAAAAGAGAATGGCTCCTTTAGCTGCAGAATCCCACTAACAGCTTGGGGACCTCCAGCGCTTTGCAGGTACAGGCACCAGACCACAGCCAGGTGCGGGAGGCTCTATAAGGTGGCGTATCCCATCAGCTCCCGTCTCTCTCCACCTGCCTACGGAACTAAGCCACAGCCCAAGGTGGCTCCCTTACTTACTACACATGATTTACTGTGTTCCAGGGGAAGCGCTACTGACCACAGCATTCAACAAAAGGTCAGTCGTAATGCCCAGAAGCCGAGGGTCTATGTGTGCATGCAGGGAGACTGCCAGAGCCCTTTTTCTGCAAAGCAGTAACAGTCACAGGGAGCAAAGGGAAAATGGAAAGGTTATTCAGGACGGAGGGAACCTTATGGCAAAGAAATTTTAAGGCGCGCTTTAACCAAAAAAATAAAATAGCTAAAAAATACTTTGGATACCTTCAAGTCCTCTGCGTGTTTGTATGTGGGAACAGAAAGGAAGTCGAGCGCAGAGGACAGCAGTGACATGCAGGAGGAAGCTGGGCAGAACAACGAAGGCTCTGAGCTTGAAACTGTAAACAGCTCAGATACTAACACCAGCCGGGTACAACCTTCAAGGTACGTTTGCCATGTTGTATGCATAGCAATAAAGGTGTCCTGACAAAAAGGCATACTGGTTTTATAGCTTTAGGCTTTTAAAATGCTAAAGGTTCAATGGGGTAGAAAAGGGCAGAACGGAAAATAGCAGGAAGGGCGACTATTCTAGGAAAAGGCAGAAAAGGCAACGGAGAAGGTAGAAGACGCACCGGTCACCTCACACATGCTTCAAGTTCTCACAGATTCTGGCATACAGATTGTCTGTGATACTCCTTACCAGTGCTACTAGCAAATCGACATATATCCAAACATCTGGCCACTAGCTGCACAACAAAGACACCACGGGGAGCAGCACTGCAGAATTATGCAGGACCCTGTATCTTTAGCATCTCGACTGCCTGCACTCCTACATACAACATCTGTAAAGAAATAAACCGAGAAGATTCAGTTACAAAAAAGAGAGAGCTGCGAGTGCCAGAGCAGCTTTGGTCTTCACTTAAATGTAAAACTCAGTTTCTAGGATGAGATCATCAACCGTGGTGGTACCTCTGCAGGAAAATCTTGGTCTGGCTCATTAGATGTAGCGGCGCTAGCTTAACCTAATCCATTTGAGCTGCACCCACAATATAGACGGTGTTTCACCCGTGTTGTCTTGATCCAGCTGCAATAAAATTGACGTGCCAAAGGTGAGGCTCTCCCTGAAGTGAGCATTTTTTTCCTGATCCCACCCCACATTATGATACATGAACAATGAGGAAGACGTACAGGTCCAACGATCCAACATACCTCCCTCCACATGTTATTGCACCGGTTGCAGCAGGGGCAAGGGACAAGAATTACTTTGCTATGGAGATTATCAGCAGCAAGACATGCCACGGACGCAGGCTATAGATAAGATAAACTCACAGTCTCATTAGTGCTGTAATTCCACTCACTGACGGTTGAAGGGGTTCTGAAGTTCAGCCCTTGGCCTAATCGGCAGAGGCAGTTCCTACCAACAGGGTTCAAAGGCAATATGACAGCAGGTACTCTCAAAGGACACACTGAGAGTTGAATGAATGTATACCTTATGTTTGGCTCAGAGGCAGGAGTTATACCAAATGTGATGTCCTGGAAGGGTGAAAAATGCCATTTGGCAACGTTAATTTGGCTGCTTGCCCTGGCAGTGACCACTGGTTATGTTAAAAGGCACCTTCATCAGAAGGGCCAACACCTCCCTCCTCAACCTGGAATTAAAATAGAAATTTAAAGCTAGCGGAGGCATGCTTCAAAAATGCTGTATCCTCAAGATATTTGTATTATTAGACCACTTACTAGCCATTGGTTCAGACTTACTCTTACCATCAAATAACAAGCAACTAATTACCCCAGGTTGGTAAATCGCTTACTAATATTTTGCTGAAGTTTCTGGTGGCCATAGGCTTGGGGGTTCCCTTTAGATAAAGCATAGTTTCAACATACGTTCTGAGAGTACCAGCACGCCTTTACCTAAATTCCCACT
>NW_009230302.1:0-265 GCF_000690835.1 Fulmarus glacialis
GGTTTATTAATCTACTTAATTCACGCTCTTACTGCTTTACAACCAAAAATGCTTTAATCTCCTATGAAGCAGAATTGATACACGAGGTTAGACAAATATTTCTGCTCAGTGAAGAGCTTTTGAAACGATCGTAACAAGCTTGAGGCTCAGAGGGCTCTTCAGTTTCTTCAGAACTATTTAAACAAGCTTTACAAAGCTGCAGTGTAACGTTGGGTCTAGGTAACCAACACTGCAAGTGTACACGTGATAGCTCCACATGGAAGTC
>NW_009230303.1:0-48344 GCF_000690835.1 Fulmarus glacialis
AGCGGCCGGCGGCGTGGGCAGGGTGCGTGGGGGGCTCAGGGGCGGCAGCCGGCGAGGGCGACGGAAACATCCACCCGGAGAAACAACGGGGGTTGGGTTTGCCGGTGTCTGGGTGCAGAGCAGTTCGTGTCTCCGCTGTCTCTTCATACAGAAGTGCCTCGTCCTGCTGTGCTCGTGCTTTGCTTTTTCTCCCCTCCTGTCCTCAGAGCTAAAATTCGTCATCTTCTCTCTTGATTATTGCGATCCGCTTTGCTGCGATCTCCATCAGGGTGTGCAAAATAATTACCGGGCTCATCTTCACCTGCTGGGCTGAAAATACAAGCCGTTTCTCCCAGCTTGCTTAGGATTCCTCTGTCGTGTCAAGCTCAACTGTTTTTATTTGAAGGCCCTGGCAAGAAATTAACAAAGCCTCCTTTACCCAAATTTCAGCTGGAGTGAATATTTTAAAAATTCTGATTATGTTGAATAAAACTCAGTCTTCTCTCTTGGTTGATAAGGCTTTGTTTCCCCATGTATTCAGAGGCCTCGTGGTCTGCTTTTCCAGCTGTCTCTGCGGGTTCCTGCTGCTGGTAAGGTTTGAAATTTGGAGCTTGAGCAGATGCCTCACAGGGGAGAAGACCTGAGCCTCTTTCTAGACAGACAATGTACTTGCAATTTTAGTTTTGGAGTGTTTTGACCAGCAGTTCTAAATCTGCCAGCTACAGCACATGTTCATTTTCTTTCAGCTTGGGGTCACTGTGAATATATATCACGAGGCGAGTTGCTGAATGTTCTTCTCTTTAAGGGAGAAAAGAAAAGGTTGTGTTATACAGATGGACAAATTTTGCGTAAGTGCTTCCGTAGAGGTGGAAGGAAGTTACAGCATTTCAGTGTGACTGATTTTATTTTCAGTCAAAAGCCTCTAGCAGGGTGGGCTGCTATAAACAACAAAATGGCTGAAGTAGAAGGAAAAAATGGTTTCCAGAATGAAATGGTTACCATGTATGTGTTTATTTTTATGTATTTATTTATTTTGGCAAATGCATGTGTATAAAGATGGTGTCAAGGGACTTTGTTAGAGATGGCTTCTCTAAACCATGTTCCAGTAATGATTTCTTACCGCCTTGCTACACAGTTTTTTCTTCAGCTGTAATGATGCTTGCGGCAAAGTCTCCTACAAAGCTAGCTTAGGTTTTCTCTAGTTTAGCAGCATGATGACCCTCCCCACCAGTGGAGAAAAGTGGTATCACAGAAGCTGTAGCCTTAAGTGGCAACTAAGCTCATGAAGAATAACTAAAAGAACTTGTCAGTGGTAACTAGCTAAACTTTGGTGTAGTTAGTTAACTTGGTCTTTCAAGTCTTGGCTGACTTGCTCACCAATGTAAACAGAACATTGCTTATAAATTGTTCCTGTTTGATATAAAGCTGTTGGAATACATACAGTTGGTGTGTACATATGTAGTACGTAGGAAAACATAACGAGTTCCCTAGAAATACTGGAGCACCTAAATCTTAAACCACTCATCCCTGTTAAAAGAATACAAGAAATTCACAATCTGGAATTACAGTTTATTTTATTCGTGATCAGCAAAGAAGGACCGAATATGGCCTATTTAACTTAGTGCAGAATAAATTTTCATTTTGGATTAATCTCTCTGGGAAGAGTTTTTTTTAATTCTCTCTAGCATCTGTGATTTGCATTAATATATGCAAAGAATTGTAACAGCATACTCTTTCCAAAAGCAGATGTCTTCAAAATTAATTGCTCCATTTTGATACAGGGAATTATCTTTTGTTTTTAAAAAAAATCCCTAAACAGGAACTTTTTTTTTTTAACCAACAGTAGTCTAGCTTTTACAGCAAAATGCACAAAGCATTTAGAAGTAGCAATTTAAAGGGTTTAATTTTGCCTGTTATTAAACTGGATAATTCCTTCACAATGTATGCATATATGCTGGTTACACTGGAGTTTCTCCATCCAGTACTAAAAGTATAAGTGAGTGTGTATATATATATGTGGGTATGCATATATATACATAACGTATTTTCTACCTATTCTGTGTAAGTGGCAGATCGTAATATTCCTGACTTTAGTGAATCAGGTTTTCAGTCCTGAGTTTACTACTCAGCCCTTTTATTTATGACAATTTCCTACTGATTTCAGAGAGAGTTTTGCTCAGTTACAGTCTGAATAGGAAATTAATGGTGTCTTCACATTTTGGTGCGGAGTTAATTCTGAGTAACTGTGATTTGTTTCTTGTGGGCCTCAGAGACCTGGCTACCCACACGTTGTCTCACAGTTCTTGATATCCAGCAGTCTTTTTGTCCTGTTTGTTGGGAAACCCTTCCAGGTCATCTTTTTTCCAGATGTCAGCATATAGTCAGATTGTACCTCACTGTGAATTCCTGGATCATGAAGAAGAATTAAAAAAAGAAGAATTCAAAGACCTGATGGAGACTCTGCCCTGCTTCTGTTTTGTCTTTTAATTATTTTTTTCAGTCTTGAATCTGTCTTAACTGAATAGGTGTCTTTAAAACGTCAGAAGAATGGTCATTTGGAAAGGTAAAAAGGTATATTTAAGGCTGTATCACTTTTCTTTACATCTTTCTGATTGTTTAGTTTGTTTTCTGTCACTGAAGGCCTCAAATTCATCTTAGCGTTTCCCACACTTAGCTTCATGAAAGAGCCCCATGGCCTGTAATTAATGAGATATGCTATAAATGTCACCACTTTGCTCGTGAAACAGTTCTATTTTTACTTGATTCTTGACATTCAGACTTGTTAGCATGCTGACGTGTGTTTTACAACATTTCACTAACTTAGCATCTTGATTGTGCAGGCTAAATGGCAAATACCTTTTCATAGCTTGGACAAACGCAGTTTAGAAAAAGATTCTCAATGGTCTCTCACATTTATTAGGTTACTAGGGCTTTTTTAGTCGCTTTGATTGGAAGTTTAAATGTATCCCTCTCTGGTGTCGCAGTTGCTGGAACTCCATGACAGCGATTAGACCAATTCTTCTCTCCGGTTTTGGCCATGGGCACAGCAGTGCCTTCCTCTTGCAGGTGAGAGGTGCATCAGGCCCTGTAACCTCAGGAGAGAACCACGCCAGAACTAAAAAGTCAGGTTTTCAAAACCATCTATTTTCTTGTTCCTAGCTCAACATATGCAGGTACCTGTAAAACAGAATTTGAGAAGCAATAGTACAGAAGGGTAACAGTTTTCATGTCTTTCAGCATCAAATTGCAGTTCTTGAAAAGTAATAAAGAGATCTAGGTATTATGATAATAGTCTGGTGACTAATGAAGGATAACTGCTGAGATAATTAGGATAATTAAAGAGCGAAAGATTCTGGATTTGATTTTAGAAATCATTCACACTCAAAATCATTCATTCCTATGATTTTTTTTCTTCTGTTTACTTGCTCAGTTTCTCAAAGGTTTTAATCTCCTGTATTGCCATTTTACCTACAGTTTATATATGACATAAACAGCAGTTTTCTTCAACAGTTCATGGTAGATCTTCCCTTCCTCTTGTATGCCTGACTATTTGCTGTGTAGGCTCATCAGCTTTCTAAAGAGAAGTTTTTTGGCTTTACACCTTAATTTGGTGTCCTCCCATTTTACATGGTCAGATAAACTGTGCTGGTTTTTTCCTTAGGGATCACTGGAAGAGAAAGAGGTTACATTTATGTTTGAGATTGTGGCTGAGGCAGCCACGTTAGCAGCTCTCCTGGAATGAAGATAATATCTGTATTTGAAGTTTTGTCATCTCATTTTTAGGAAAAGGAAGTGTGAGGGAGGTTCCAGTACCAGTGCCCTCCTAGGGTCTTATCTGTAATGGGCCTATGGCTGTGCAAACAATACTATTAAATACAGAGTCCTTAAAGGTGAGCAGATAGGTGCAAGGTAAACAAAAAAGAGACTAGTAGCAGCCCAGAGACAACAAGATTGTTTCCCCCCAGAATTTTGAAAGGGATCTAAAGATACTAAGATCACAGAAACATGTAAGCTTCATGAACACGCTGCTTTAGTTTTAAGTGGCTTTTCTGTGCTCAGATAATGCCGTGCTAGCCCTGAAATGTAGAACAACATGAGTATGTTCTTGATATAGCTATTTTTTAAAAGTAGCCTATAATTTTTCCTGTTCTAAAAGGATGTCTTAAACCCTCTTAAACTTACCATCTTTTAGAGATGACATTTCAAACTATTCGATCAGCTGGAAAGATGTTTTCAACAGAACTTTGGTCTAAGCCATAGTTTTACAAAACATGGGAACAATGCAATGTATTCATAAATAACTGCTCCCATTCCTTCATATGGTAGTGATTTACATGCAGAAGATCTTTCTCTGTTTGTGGTGCACTTTTCTAATTCTTTTCCTATTAGAGGAGGAAAAAGAAGCTAAATTTTGACTCAGAAAGTGTATAAAATGATCGTGCAAATCAATACTGTGCTTCCAATTAGTGGTTCTAGTTTTGCATCACTTTCCTTAATGTTTGCTCTTAACGAGAAAGCAAAGTTTTGTTATTTACTTTGGTCAGTTAAACCAGTCAGAATTTCATCCATGGACAGTAAATCCAGTCAGTAGTGCCTGCTACTCATTTGGGGGTGTGGGAGAAGATGATTTTTTTTTCCCTAAAATCTCCCACCTTCAGATTTTGACACTGGGGGTCTTCTAATATTTTCCACCCTTCTCTTTGTTTTTCATGTTACGCCAGTGAAATAGAAAATAAACCGCAAGGCCAGCCAAAGCACGTGCTTCCTCCGGCCCAGCCTCTGGGACCAGGGCAGGGAGGCGTGTGTGTGTGCGTGAGGGAGAGGAGCACTGAGGGCTTTGCGAAGGGCTATGTAGGGATGCAGGATGCACATCCAAAGGAAACGGGTGTCTGCCAGTTCTGCTTCTTGTGGAACTGTTTTTCTGTATCTGGCTTACTCCTACCAGTTCCAGGAAAAGTCTAGTATTGGTTGTTGCTGGCCCCCTGCAACTTCTAAGGAAACAAAAAGTCCCGAGCTACTTGGTAACACCCTGTTTTCTGATGACTGCAAATGCTTACATGCTTAATTTCAGAGTAACGTTATCGATAATAAAATATTTTCTTTGGAAGTCAGCAGGGAATATTTGCTTCATTTAGGACACCCACTAGAGGGAGTAGTGATAATGTTTTAACGCTGAAGACACTAAACAAATTGCATTAGTAGCATTCATGTAAATCTGGGGCACTAAGAAAAGATTTGGGTTCCTGAAAGCCCTGTTATGTACTAAATCATGAATCAGAAGATTTCTCAGTGCTCTGGGAACACTCTGGATAAAATGGTTTTGAAGACAGGCTGATGTTTCCTTTCTAACTTGCATAACTGCATTGTTGAAAGACTGTACTGAAGAGCATTTTCAATGATAAAATGAGCCTTAGTTGTTCTCAGGAGTGACTTAGGGATGAAACATAAGGGTTTTTTTCTTCATGGGTAAGATTCATATGTAAAAGTGTTGTCCTGATCTTCAGAAGCAGTTTTTTTAAGCTGAACTTAGAATTAAAAATTATGTTGGCAGTTAGATATTTGGTTTTTTTCTCTCCGGGGTTGAAATAGTTTGTAGCTGGAAGGGAGAAAATACATCTCAGGTGAAATATTTCTCTTCTTTTGAATTGATTTTTTTTCAGCAAATGGCTAAACATTACTATGCTGTCGATGAAAAAGCTAGGCAGCTTCTGAAGAGTGCTTAGACTGATGAAAGGACTTGGGCGTTGCAGTGCCTCAGTATTTACGATGGTTATGTGTCCATCCAGCCCTGTGGTAAAACTGGCAATCCGGTATGGGCTACCTACACTCTACATACAGTTAGGGGAAGAAGTGATGCATCCAAACAGGATCTGTAAAAATTTGGGCACTAAATAGGAACCACTTAGTACAGGTAGTCACCTGGCAGAGCTGTTGAGAAGGCATATGAGCAGCTGTCACAATACTTCTTTTTTCACTTGGTTGAAAACCTCATAGTAAACGTCTTTGGAAAGAGTTATTTTTGCAAACCAATTTTTATTTCACTCCTCCACATCTTTCCCCTCCCTCCATCTTTTGGTAAATGCATGAAGTGTGAATCTTACATACCCACACTATAATGCCAATTTGAGTGTTTTCTGTTCTTTCTTTTTCTCTCTTTTTATACTCCCAACCCTCTGAAATATGATTTTATTACTATAATGCTGAGCCTGAATACTAGCAATCAATGATTTCACAGGTCAGACTTCTATACTTTTTTTGGCCGCTCTTCTACAGCTAGCAGACAGGAGGAACTGTGTAAGTAGTGATATACCAGTATGGAACTCTCTCTTTAACCTGTTTAAGTGACTTCTCTTCCCCTCTTCCCAGCTTCTGTGATTACAGTTCAGGTGTTGGAAAAGTGTGATTAGATCCCCCCGAGCCTTCTCTAGGCTGAACAAACCCAGTTCCTTCAATCTTTCTTCATCTGTCAAGTTCTCCAACCATCTCATCATCTTGGTGGCCCTTCAGTGGACCCTCTCCAATTTTTTAGTGTCTTCCTTGAACTGGGGAGGCCAAACCTATACCCAGTATTAGAGGTGTGCCCTAACAAGTGCTAAATGGACTGGAATAATCACAGCCCTTGATTAGCTGGCAGTATTCTTGTTGATGCAGGCCATGACAAGGTTTGCCTTCATTGCTGCAAGGGCACACTGCTGGAACGCATTCAGGTTGCCATCCATCAGGACCCCCTCAGGCTGTGCCCCAGGCAGTCAGACATCCCCTCTGCTGCTGTGTGGGATTACTGCATCCCGGGTGCAGGATTTAACATTTGTCTTTGTTAAACCTCATGCAGGTCTTGTTGGCCTGCTCTTTCAGGCTGTCGAGGTGTCTCTATGAGGTGGCTCGCTCCTCCGGCAGATCTGCCTCCTCAACCAGTGTGGTGTCATTTGTGCACTTTGCAATGTACGAGTTGCACGTCATAGTCTGGTATATGAATATATATTGTCTGGGTTGCTTACAGGTAAAGGTTCAGTTGTCTGTGTGAACAGGCAATACTCAGTTGGGTCAGACAAGAGCTGTATCAGGTCGTACTCAAGTGTGAGTTTAATGCTCAACTTCCATGAGAAATGGGAGAAGGAGGACAGCGATGTCCTGTGATGGAGGTATAAGTAGCCAAATAGATATTTTATTTTCAAATCTGATCTAAAATGAACTCAATTTTACAAAACCAAAACACTATTTGATAATGCTGTCTTGGAGAATAAACTCTATCAGTGTAGCTTTCAAAAAAAAAAAGATGCCATTTTCCAGGTGCCTTTGTAAATATACATAACATCATTCCTATGTCAAAGACTTCTAATCGTAAATGGAGAGAACATGATAGGTGGGGAAACCAGCACTTAGGCATGGTTATAATTTGAAGACATGGAAAAAAAAGTCACTGACATAAATTGATTGTGTGCCCAGAACAGTCCTGATAAGTGAAAACTGAATTTAAAAAAGGATCCCGTAACTGAACATACGTTTTTGCAACTCGATCTAAATTTTGACACAAAAAGTGAAGGGTTTTAGAATTAAATGGCATAATAGCATTGAAAGAAAAGTGTTACTTTTCACACAGTTCTAGAAGGGAACAAGAGAAAATGAGTCTATATATTCAAGCCTACTTGCGTCAGTAATTGTTCCCTGATTGTAAACCCAATCTGAGCTGAAGGGACTGTAATCTGAGTGTCAACTCTGTGTTTTATCAGAATTACTGTATCTGTTTTTCCGAAGTGGAATCCTTTTTGGAGTGTATCTGGTGTGTCCTCATTACAGGCTGAGCATACCTTGTCAAGCTGAATGAATGGTACATGTACCAAAAACACAGGCTGCAGTTAATGTATGGCATCTTGAAATATCTACCATTTAAATTGCAGTTAGATAGCCTGGCTATTCTCAACTTTTTTTTTTTTTAGTCTGGATGATGTGTGTGGACAGCAGGCAGGCTGTTTTATTGCCAGATGGCATCTGACTCCCTAGTTTCTTATCAGTACAAGAAGGCTGTAACTTTGTTAGATGAAAGGAACTGGTTAAAAAGAAAGAGAATTATTATGTATTTGGAGAAATAAAACAAGGTTAAATATAATACAACCATGTCACAATTATTGAACTAATGATGCAATAAAATCTCTCTGAGAAATCTTTGGAGTGGGAGGGGAGTTCCTAGTACGTCAGAAGTTTAATATGGAATGAGAAACACTAATATGTAGTAATTGTTCTGCAGCCATCTGTGCATAAGCTATATTTTTAAGCATGAATTTATTTGCTGTGGGACTAGTCATGCACGAAAACACTCCCTCTCATCTATTTTCAGAACAAAAGCATGAGACTTATCAAATGTTTAACACTGATGCTTTGTGCTTAAACTAAAAATTCCTCCTGTTGTTGCTTGCTTCTTTCCCAGCAGATTTTGTTGCTGTATTCCACTTCCCCTTCTGGAGGAATGTTTTAAAGGTTTTTAGTTGCTTTAAGAGGCTTGCTGTTCTAACAATAATTTGTTAGTCATGGTCTCCTTGAAGTTTTGAATGCTCTTGAGTAAAAATGGATTTGAAGCTGGTATGGGATGAAAAACTCTTGCTAAATGTAATGATTTTGATGAAGAAAAAATTCAGTCTGAATTATTGAGTGTATTAGTGAATGTTCAAATAGTCCAGCAGCTTGCACAATTTTCTTCATTCATCCTCATAGGCACACAAGTGACTGCTCTTTTTTCTGCCCCAGGTTTCTCGGCAGCCCTTCATAATGCTTCTCTCCATTGGCTGGATCTTTGTGAAGACTTTCCAAAGCCTTCCTGCCAGAGTAGCCTCCTGCCCAGCCGGAGGAGCTAAGCAGCACAGATGCACTGTGGCATCTCTGCTTGGAAATGTGCATAATGTGTTTGTCTTTATCACAAAAATATGTCTTCCCTGATGCTGCAGTTTCCTTCTAGAGGAACCTGAGAGGCCTGCTTCTCACCTCATATGAGCTAATACCTCTAAAAGAAACATTTTAAGGCCACTGATATCTATCTGTTATGCCACGAGACTGGAGTTTTGAGTTTATAGAATACAACAGTAAAGTTGCGCCAAATACCAGTTGACATTTATCAGGTGTCTTAATTTAAGAATAGATCATTTTTTAAGGCATAGTAAAATACCCCATAGACAGTAGTGAAAGGCATAAACTGCGCTATATGTGGTGATGAGATGGGGCAGTAAATTTATCTTAGACACACGTTACATCTTTTTCTCTATCTCCTTTTGTCTCCAAAATACTTTAAATAATGGTGACAAAACTTTAAACAAAGTGACAAAAATGAATTTTCCCAGAGGAGTACTAAAAAAATCTACAGATCTGCCAAATTACCATTGCCTTTCATACTGAAAGAAGAAATCTCAGGCTTAAGACTCCCGATTTATGTTGCTTCTGAATAACATTTCTTGTCTGACTTTGGCTCTAAGAAGATAACGCTGAAGTATATGAACAGGTATGCTGAAGGAGCACATTTCTCAAGCACACGTTCACACTGCTTTTCAAGCAGTTTTGGGTTGTTTTCCCTTGTTTCTGGTGGAGGAAGAGGGTGGTGGCAGGGTTGTCTGTGCTGGGTTTATAAGTCTTGCACAGTACTGCAACTTTCACAGGTGACTGACATATCCTGAGCAACACTGGGAAGGGTATTCTTGCACAGTGAGAGAAAAAGTACTGTCTAATCTTTCAGCCCTAATACAAAGAAAATGTTTCTGCAGAAGAATGGATTTTCTACCAGAAAGGCTTTAATGATCATGCATTTGTATTCTCAAATTCCCAATCTCAAGAGGTAAAGTAATTATGATGTCATTTGTAATTGTGATTTTTTTTCTTTACTCATGTAGATTTAGCACCGATGAGATGAGGATTAGGTGTACTACAGTCTTTCTTTACTGCCTGATCCTCTTGCAATGAGTAATAATATATAACACAGGGGAGACATGCAGCTTTCCTCTGTGTTTACTGGCTATAGCTCAGTCCCTGCTGTTTTGTAGAACATTTACCAGAATAAAGGAAGTGCCTTATAAACTGGATGTATATCTGACCACGTCCAGACGTTCGTTGTTTTTTTTTTTTTTCTTTTGGGGAGAGTAAGAGGCCAGCAAAGCACCTGAAAGGCAGCAGAAATAACCATGTTGAAAGGAAAAAGGTCACTGACTTTTTTACGTGTACAAATAGGATTTTAATACAGAATGTTGCAGGCCACATGCTCCACAACCTGATGTTTCCATACAGTTTCCAAAGCTGAACAAGAACATTTACCTTTTGCTGAACACAAAGTTTGTGCACGCGCAACTTAAGTGGTTTCGGTGGTTACTCTTGACGTGCGCGAGTGTTAATTAGAGGATAGCTAATACAATAGTTCTCAAGGGTTTCTATGAGCTGGTAATATAAACTTGTATGCAAATAGAAGTAAGTGGAACCAGACTGTCTGGCTTTCTGCATTGCACTTGGAAAGGGTTTTGTCCACAGCACCAGCGTGTTTGGCTCAAGCTCACCACTTGCAAGGACTTGCGGTACAATTAGCACTGAGGGCGTAAGAAAGCACAATTGAATTGTGCTGCACAACACTGCCACCAGCTTATATGTTTAGTTTATGATTGATAACTTGGCTGCAAAACCAAATTCAGTTACCTAGGAGGAGTTTGCTGGCAGTACTTGGGGCTAGATCAGCTTATGCCGGATGTGGAGGGTACGTAGTTTATCGTTCTGTTAGGACTGCACTGGCTCAGCACGGGAGCAGAGATAGCTCGATCCTCAAGGTTGTTAATGAGCTCAGACTAAGAGGGGATGGAAAATGAAGATTTTTGATTTGTGTAGTTTTAGATGTTAAGTGCAGAGGAATTCTGGAGTCTGTCCAGAATACTAAATGGCTTACCAGAGACTGACTAGGCTACTTACAGTTAAACTGGGGTATTGCCATGTACTGATTGGAAACATAAAAATCTTGTCTGTGTTCACTAAAGTCATCCATTATTGTCGTCTTCCCTTAATAGTGTCTTGAATAAAAGAAATCACTATTAAAGGAGGAAAAAAAAAAGATTACAGTGCTACATCTCCTGTTTTCTGTTAGATATGTTTGAGGAGGGAAAGATGTTAACAGTTAGGTGGATCAGAGGATGATTTATTTTAATACGGACCTTTGGCAGTTAAAGGAGTGACATACCTCCTTTCATAGAAGGTGAAGACATGATCCAGACTTACTCCCCTCTCCCCTGTGAGCTGAAGTTGAGGTTCCCATTACATATCTGTTAAATGTCATATGGAAGAGGCACTATGTCCTGCTGTATGGGAACACAGCTGTTTGTTCCCTATGTAGAAAATTGGATGGGGATCGGAGAGGATGAGACCTGCTGGACATGGAGGGAGAGTTCTCAATGTGAGAGCCATCTACTATCTAAGGGCTTTGTAGCTGCTAACATCTGAGATTTATTTTAGGAAGGAGTAAATGGTACTGTGATGGGGGCTTTTAAAGGCGTTGGCAGGTTGGATAGCCCTCTTCACCGCCTGAACAGTCAGCTCAACTTAGCCATCAAACCATGGGAGAACCCCTCTCCAGAGCAAGGTATGAATTTCCTGTCAACTTAGCTGATTCCTTATTAACAAAGCAGATCTGGAAAACTTGCTCGAAGGAGAGGGGCTGAAACTTGGTCTATATTATCAAATCTTATTGAAAAAATAAGGTAAGGTAAAGTCTATTTTGTAAAACATTGATAAAATGCCCACAGAAGACTTCTCTACCCTGTATTCAAAGGCATCATGAACATGATTTTTAGAGACATAGATTAACTGAAAGAGTCCTTTAGTGAAAGCTGTGGTAGAGTCTATACTAATACTCCTAAAACTGCTGGTCATCTCTTCTAAGATAAATACCATCTAACCCAGAAGTTGCAGGTATATTTCATTATCAGATACGAATTACGCAGGAAGGAGGATGGTTACCAATGCATAGTGCCAGGGATTAGTCCTGGGCACTGTAGCTTGGCTGTGGTACTGCTAAATTCTTAGGAAGGTCCTTGACAGCTATTGGTGGCAAGTAGCGCTCTCCCAAACAATTCCTGAGCAAGGCCCAGAGGCTAGCTTGGGCGAGGGGCCACTCTCCGTAGGCAGTTTAGGTGGGGCTACCTTGCTTTGGAGGGTAGGAGAGATGGGGAGTATAAATGCAGACTGCTCTGTGTTAATTGACCTTATTGCCAGAGGGTGCTCCTGTGCACATTTGATCTAATAATACTTGAAAAGAGCTGACTTGCTGCCAGTTTTCCTTGTGCAACACCATAGGATTCACTGGATTTTGCAGACCTTCTGGGAAGGGACAAGCATCTCTTCTGACAAGATGTTGGAGCCAAATGTGTGTTCACTTTTATCTTGGATAATAATTAATAATAACAAATATTATTATTATTAAGCAATATAAACAAACCATAATGTAAATTTTCATGACATTATAATTAATTAAGTTTTTTCTCTTACACATAAGAAATGCTTCCAGAAATGCTATTTCTAACCACAAACCAGTCTGTGTTCTTTTGCTCATTTTTTTGTTCTGGCGTTACACCTGCACTGCAGTCTTTAGGGAACTGCTTTTTTCCATCAAGCAGCATATTGAAATGCTGTGTTGTGGCTTTCAAAATATTGCAGTATTTGGGTAAAAAATACATGTTACCAGGAAATAATTTTGCTACCAGTGAATTGCAGGGGTTTGTTGTCCCATTCACTGGCAGCTGGTCTCACAGGGTTAAGCATTAACATTTCTCTGCATGAAGAGATGCTGAATTTTTTTCTGTTAATGGAGATTGTGCACGTGATTTGACACATAAAAATTCTGAAGAAAAGTGAAGACTTTGGCTGCTTTTGCTCTTGACCTTTTTCACTATTTTTCTTTCTGACTTTGGTGCCAAGGCTTCATTCGGTGCTTCTGCAGACAAGAGATGTAAATCAGGTGCCCTTCTTGTACCCTTGTGAATGATTGTAGCGTATCCTTTTTTTTTCCTGGTTTTCGCTCGCCAGCTGAAAGAGATTTGTTGAAAGAGGAAATCTAAATGTTCTGAAATAGTGATGAGTTTAAGCATCTCTCCGTTCTCTAGCTGTTAAAAGATTCTGTGTGTTTTACTAAATTTTCAGTAGCCCAACTGTCTGTAATGTACCAACTTTTCATATCCAGAAATCAATTTAATAGAGGGCACTTACAGGAAGCTCTACGTGGATTTCCTTCTGACTTTTGAGTGAATTCTTTATTCGTCCTGCAATTTCTTCACTCTTCAGCAAACTTTTTTTTATGTGTTGTATCTTTTCTGGTATTTGTGAGGATTAAATAGATTATAGGGTGCCTTCATGATGAAAATATCATGTGGATGATTATTAATTGGCAGTTAAGGTGGTAATAACTTCTAGTCTGCCCTACTAGACTAGTATGCCTGACTGATGTTCGTTGGAGCGATGTGTGATGTGAAAGTTTGTCTACATAGTTTCCATGTCTTGTTGTTTTTGCACAACCTGAAAGTAATCTGAGAGACAGAAAGAAACAATAATAATATCCAGGCAAAAAGGACATATGCATTGAATTAATAGATACTGTGATCTTTTTAGGTGAGAAAATACTGCTTATCAGAGCTGTAGTATTTTTACAGCAAGAGCATTTCTACTTACTGCTCTCCTTATTGTGAGAACTTTGTATAAAATTCCTTTTTCTGACTTTTTCTCTCATTCATAATCTTGGCTAAACTCTCATGCCATCACCAAAGATTCATATATTCCTCCTTCTGTTGGTTCTGGGACATAGAAATGAGATCTCTGTCACACCCGTGGTGTTACACGCCAAAGTTCTAACACAGGGTACTGAAAGGGTACCGTGCCAAAGATGATTAGCAAGGTCGTATCACTGTGTGCCCACAAATATATGAGGCCATTCAGCATAGACAAAATAGGCAGCTGCCTCGAAGCATCTCCCAGGCTGTGGGAGCAGCAAGCCCAGCAGCATCTGGCTCATATAGAAGTAGTATCCTTCAATCAACTACTTGAGTGTTTTATATTATTATCTATGAAGTGGGTGATCAGCACATATAAACGTGTACTCAGAGTAGCAAAACTGTAATGGTAATTATTGCTTTCGTAGATGTGTGATTTCTGTAATTGGACATTTCATCTGAAATATAAGAAACTCTAAACTGTAGAAAGTTCTGTGCCTGTTGGAGAGGCAGGCATTGGGAGAGGAGGAAGGATGCTGTAGCTGTTGAACTACATTTTCTTCCCTTTCATCCGCCACTACTGTAGTTTTTTTAAAAAATGTATAGAATTTTAAATAGAAAAAACAATTCTGTTGGGTGGATTTTTCACAACTGACAACAGAAATTTGGCAGTTGATGGCATGCCGGCATTTTTAATTGATCTTCTAGCACCAGGTGCACAGCCTCCAGTTGACAAGTTGAATGGCTGCCAAGAAATACAGCTGGAGGGTACCTGCTGTTACAGTGCTGCATGTGCAAAAACAGATGGGGACATGTGCTTTTGGAAATTAGTGTCTCTGAGCCCACTCATTATTTACTGCTAGCCACTACAGGCAACTTCTGGGTGGCATCTCGCTGTTTGCAAGTCTGGCTACTGCCAGTTTCACTTTTTTCTTCTCTGTGGTGGTGTCTTGATTGCCTATTGCCTGTCAAATTCAATAAGAGATGAGTTAGGCTAACCCTCTTTAAGACTCAGGTTCTTGTCAGAATGGGACAGTTCTGAGAGAGAAATGTAATCTATCCATACTTCGCTATCATTTGACTTTTCCAGAAAGCTCCAAGGCATGTCTGCTTATCACCTGCAAAATCCTCATTATAGGGATTTTGATACTCAGCGACTATTCTAACAGTGCACATATTCACCAAACATTTAATTAGAACTGTTTTGTGCAAATCCTTTGTTCATAAAAAATATTCTTATGGTCCCTGGCAAATTAAAAAAAACCTACATACTGCAAATATGGCAATATGATTGAAGTCCCTTCTAGAAATGCAACAGGGAAGGCCCATGTATGTTTTATTACGGTATCTACATTTTAACATATTATATTGTTTTACCATCAAATTTTAACTTGAGAAACTTAATGCCATGCAGTTTTGCAGAATGTTAATTCCTGATGCTACCAAGCTTTGAAAACAATTATAAAAAGTGCAAGTTTATGTCTTTCTATTCTACTTATCTCAGAACACATCCAAAACCATTTTAGATGACAGTTATGTATGCAAGCATTGATTAACTACTATAGTCACGGTCTGTGCATTTTACTGTCATTATTGCCTTACTCGTATTTACAGTGTTAAAGCGCCTGACATGCCAAACTGAGATTTTTGGGGATGGATGAGGAAACTCTGTGACCTCCATGAAATCACTCTGTGATGCTATCATTAAACAACTAACAGGGATGCTATGCAGCCATTCGATGAGTAGGTCTGGGCTTGTGTAATTCAGCATTTCTTTGATTTGAACTGAGTGTGCCAGTTTGCTTGAGCTTCTGTTTCATTTTATGTAGCTGTACCATTTTAGTTGCCTTAGTGGTCCAGTACAACAGTCTGGACAGAAACATGCGTCGGATCTATGTCTTGCATAGGTTTGACAAAGCTTGAACTTGACACAGAACCATTTTTGATCAAACATGACCAAACTTTGAACGATCTTTTGTATTAGGTTTTTGTATTGGCTTCAACCAGAAAACCATAGAAAAAAGTTGACAGCTGAAGGTGTTAATGACCGAATAATTGATAATCTGTGATTCAAATTATGACTGAAATTCAGAACTAATTTACAAACATTAAGGGTTTAGGCCAATTTTGTAATAGAAATATGTCTATCTGTGTAGGTATACATGTGTGTATATGCCTGTGTATAAGTGTGGATACAGATACAGATGTAATTTCAGTACCTTGTCCTGATGTTAATTCTTGTGTTCCTACTACGGTACTGTGAAGTAAGCGTACGCTTCTCCGTGCCTTGTTAGCATGGGTTCTTCAGATAACATGATGTCCCACAGGAATGTTCCACAGAGAGGGATCTTCTAAGACCATAAACCCACAAAGCAATGTCTCCCTCTAACCCACAGATGCAAAAGGACAAAAAGACACAGGCACCAGGTGGAAGCAAGGTTATCGAGGACAGACTGCTTTTCTCACCTACCTCTGATAGGGCCATGTAATAGCAACCTCCATTTGCACTCCAGATGGGGAAAGCAGTAAAATCCATGGACTCCTGCTGTACCTCTTGCTCACCCACTGACAGCTCTTTCCTTTGGTTAGTGTTGGTTTTCTTTGGGA
Source organism: Fulmarus glacialis (assembly GCF_000690835.1). Classification (NCBI taxonomy): domain Eukaryota; kingdom Metazoa; phylum Chordata; class Aves; order Procellariiformes; family Procellariidae; genus Fulmarus; species Fulmarus glacialis. Next base: position 16,299 of record NW_009230303.1, read on the forward strand.
TTCACGGCTTCCAAAACAGCCAGGTGTGAGGAAGGATTGCATTGTGCAGGAGGCTGAGATACAGATTTAGTTTTGAACACAGAAAGGCCTCGTACAGGTCTAATACCTTTCTGCTGCAGTTTCCCATCTAAAAAAAGGAGATTGTATTCTTCTCTTGCTTTTGCTTTTGTGTTTATTTGCTTGGTTTAGGGGGATTTACATATCCTTACAGAATTATGTGCCTGGTTTTTATTGTTTGAGAAACACACAGCTACCTCCCTGCACATGGTAGAGTTGGTTATATGACTCACAAGAAGTCCCTGAAATCCCAGTTTTGCTGTCCCATGACTGCATTACACCTCGCTGCCTTCATCGCTGGGGCACCACCACATGGCAAATGGCCCCAGAATGTCACGTGCTTTCTACGTGGCTTCTGCAAGGCACATGGCAAGCATCCAATCTGGGATGAAAGGAAACGTGCCACCCATTTTCTCCAGTGTCTTCTCAAAGAGGGGCTGTGCAGTCCTGCAAGGTGCCGAGCGCCTTCTGATCTTTGTGAGGCTGATGGATGCTGTGAGCACTTGGGAGTACTGAGATATGGATGACATCAAGTCAGATCCACTTCATGAAGCATATGGGAAAGAGACGAGCCCATCACAGCCTCTGTTCACATAATCTTCAGCTTTCATTGCTGCAGATGCAGACCTAAATTTTTTTTTCCACTTTGAATTTTCCAATTTCAATTGAAAATCAGTGCTTCAGGAGAACCTCCAAGTTTCTTATGCCTTTGGCTTTGGCACAATAAACTGGCATAGCCTCTGAATCCTGCGAAGAGTCCCAGAGGAAATTCTGGACTGGCACGCAGTCAAAGGATGTATGGACTGCCAGGCTGCAGACATAATTTTTGCACAGCAAGAATCAAAATGCCGCTGTTTAGATATCAGGTGGGGAAATCATTACCAGGTACTGTGATAATCATACTCCCTTCGGTAGTTTTCATCTAAGCTTTTAAACGTGTATCATAGAATCATAGAATCATTAAGGTTGGAAAAGACCTCTAAGATCATCGAGTCCAACCGTCCAGCCGTATGAAATTAGTGGGGGCCCTACTGCGTTTTTGGTGATGTTTAAAATACTGCCTTCATCTGCAGTCCTTGCCTGAGCCTGGTTCCTATGGCATTCAGGTTTGCACAATGGTATGTGGGACCGGAATGCTGGGTTTGCAACACTTGCCAGTGAAACTCCCATTGCCACCATCACCTGTAATGACAACCCATGTCAGTCCCTCTTTGAGCTGTTCTGTTGTCTCTGGTGTTAATTGCAGAACACCCCGTCAGTGCTCACTGGCACAGAGTAAGAGTGATAAAATGATCGCTGCTGTTTGCAGCCAGACTGGCATATTCCGTGTGCCGTAGCGTTGTAAAGCATACCGTTGTAAAGCCCTGACTTTGCTCCTGGAAGGGCCTGAGCAGTGGCAGAGCCGAGGCTGGGGAGGGTGCGGGACCGTACGGGCTGGCACAGGAGGTGATGAGCCGGAGCGCAGTAAAGGGGACGCAGCATCGTTCCCTTTTGGCAGCAGGGAGCCCCTGCCCGGGCTCCGTTGCCTGCTGAACCCTGGCCTGGAGGGGTGCGGCGAGCGCCTGAGCCCCGGCAAGGCAGAGAGGAGGGCTGTGTGGCCCAAGGGGGAAGCGAAGGCCCTTTCCAGCGGCGGTGAGTATCTAATGGCGTTAATTCATTCAGCCAGTGGTCTGGAACTTCCCCGAAATTCTCCCTAGGCTCAGACTATGTTATTATCTTAAATAGAACAGATCTGCAACAACTCTGAGCTCAACTCCAATGAGCTGCTCTCTCTCTGGTTTCCATAGCAGGAAATCCGTGTCCCTGGTTCTGAATATGTGTATGTACATCACATAGACATCTGTCAACTGCGTATTCATTATCTCACTGTGTCACATTTGTCAGGCAGATTCAATTAAGCGAACGTGCTTCCAGCTCCAGCGAGACTTTCTGTGCATGCAAAATGCATCGAACCCCAAATACGGTTTTGGTAATCAGAAAATGGAGCAGAACGAACTAGGCGGAAAGCAGGAGGTAAACAGTGTTTGTTAGTATTTCCAGGTTTGCTGCCCCAAGGGCTGTGTCTCCAGGTTTTTGGAAGTGCTTGCAAATATCAGGTTGTACAATGTGTGCAAAGACAGGATGCTGGAGACCAAATGGACAGTTGGAAACATTTCACTACTTATTATCTGTTATTTCCTTCTGGTAATTCTTGAAAGAAATGCAGTTTAATCTTAGAAGTTTCCTGTAGTAATCATTAAATGCTCTCCATCTTTTTGAAGCTTGAAGTGCAGGCATGTTTTTTCATGCATGCGTGCATGTGTTTGCTTTTTACACTTCACAGCTCAGTGTTCTTACAAACCATCATTAATGTACAAGGTCATGCTCAGTCTCCAGAAGCCTTTTCCAGATGGCACGAAAGTGCAAACAGCCTTTGCTACCTCGCAGGGAAATACATTGCAGGAATGAGGCCCCCTCCTCTTGAACCACCTTCAACTGAAAACGTGGTACTGGAAACTTCAGCATCTGAGTGAGCAATAACCACCGGAGGATCACCGGGGGAATACGACGGAGACACACCAGCACGCGCATGTTGCACGTGATGGGCGGTGATGTAGAAGCGGCTCTCAGCACCTTCGGCAAGCTTCCTGCTGCTAGGGGTGGCCGGCGGCGCTTGCCCCTGGCGCAAGGCAGAGCAGCCTGGGACCACTCTAGCTTGTAGCAGGTAGGTAATGTAGTGCCTTGATTTCTTACTAAATTAGCTTCTGCCTTCAACTCTGAAAAGAAGGAAGTGCAGCCCTGAATGCTTGAGGAAGCAAATGAACTAACAGGAGTCGAACGCTCAGCTCCCAGGTGGATTTTACCTGTTTTGAGTGTCTGCCTGTGCTCAGCATTATCGCTTTGGACCTTGAATCCTTGCAGGAAAGCAATTCAGAGTAGCAATTCCTGATAAGGAGTGACCCAGACCTGAAAGAATAGGAAGGCAGACACCAGACTGTTTGTATTAGGAGCTTCTGGAAGGGAATTTGCGTTATCAGTCATAGACTAATTTAACTATGCTGAAGTCCAACAGTTTGCATAGGTGCAATAATAACATAATGGGAAGGATCAGTCCTGAACTGACTTGTGTTCATGCTGATTTAAATAGCTTCCTTGACTTGGCTTCTGTATGAACAAGGTAAAGGTGCCACATTTCATTAATTTTTACGTTAAATTTATTTGAAATGCTGGTGGGGGATTTTGCGTGTTGAACACTCTTAACTCAAATATAGATGTTCTGAAACTTTTGTAAAACTAGATTTAAGATCTAAAGCTGCCAGGAGTGTATGAATTCAGGAAAAAGGATTTTGTGACAGCTCATTATAATCCAATCTTAATGTCCTTCCTGGACTAGATAACAATTCAGTGTTTGGCATAGGAACTTAATTAAACAGATTTTCCTGGTGGATAAGTCACGAAAAAGTTGCTAATATCCAGCAGAGACATCTCTTTTGAAGAGGAAATTTCATCTGTCACATTATTACCAAGAAACTTCTCCTCTCTGCCAGGACTGGGGACTGAAGGGCAGAGGGGTCCCCCCTGACCCCTGTGTACAGTGCTGCACCAGGAACCCAACCAATGTTGCCTATGGTGAACTGACTGGTCTCTTTTTTTTTTTTTTTTTTTTTTTAAAAAAAATCTTTAGTCTTGTGATATTTGGTGTAGTATTTCATGATGTTATTTTTAAAGTTCTAGCAGCTGGATTCATGTTATTACATGAAATCACAGTTACAGATTAATTTTATTTTTTAAATTATGATAAAATTTGAAGACTGAAAATGGGACCAGGACCTAAAACCATTATCTGAACCAGAGACTAAGAACTGCACTCCTTTCGTAGATTTTACCATTTCCAAATGTTCCCACTTTCCAGGCAGATGAAGTTTTATGTAAAAAAAAAATCATGATGAGTCTTAAAAAATAATGAGAGTTTAGCAGTACTACTGATATTGTCTCACCCAAATCACAGTGGGCAAAGTTCTGGCTCCCAAACATATGTAGGGTCATGCTCCCCACCCCTGCCCTGTTTATTATGGCACAAAGATAATTTCACTAAAAGTCCACCTGACAAAAAGCTCAGAAACATTGAATATTCAAAGGGAAACAAAACTGTGGACAAGCCTGTCTGTGGCCCACCTGTGTCATGGTCCTTGGGAACTCCTGTCCTTCTCTTCCCTGTCTCTGCCTGCCACAAGGCTCTTCTGAAAGTCCATAGCAGCTTTTAAAAATAGCTCAGTGCCCCTGAGTGGCTCCATCTACATCAGGAGAAGGAGATGACCCCTCTTCAGCTGTGATTTATAAGTGTGCAGTGTATTATTAAGTAATTTCAGAACAAATTTAACAGGCACTTGAAATCAATTTAAGTAGCTGCAACAATTTGAGCTATCTAAGGTGTGTTGATGCCTCTCTCTGCTTTTTGTGTGTCTTCACGAGGTTCAAAGGCTTAAAATATAAAACGCAAATGTTTGTTTGTTGTAGGAGAATGCATGTGTTGTACATACGCTCATGCTTTTATGTTTGCAGCTGCAGCCTTGTGTAAATTGCTGTTTCTTGAAGTCTCCCATTCATGGTCATGGTGGTAGATTACACATTTCCTTTCTGGAGGGCTAATTAATGTCATCCAAATTCTGAACAGTTAATTTCTAGGTAGTCTCGAGGCAGCTGCAACATCTATAACCAAAGGAACACTCCTTACTTGAATAAATGCCCGTATGCTTTTTTATATTTTATCAAGCTAACTTGGGAAAGGCAGATGTTTAACGCTCAGATACTGTTCTCTCGAATGAGGTTCATCTGGTCCCTGCTGAAATCAAGAGGATTCTGCTTAATTTGCAAAAATGTGAGATTAAAATCACAGGAGGAGGTAAGCAAGCTAGTCAACCCAAAATTTTTTTTGGCAGAGCTCTTCTCTGGTGGCAGTTGTTTTTGCTGTATGTGGGGGGGGGAAAGGAGTCGTGCTGTCAGAGCAGCTAAGGGATGCTGACAGCCTTCGTGGGCACCCGTAGTGTCTGGGCTTAGCGCTTGGATCTCCATGGCCACTTCGGACTACAGAAGCGGACCCCTAATCAGAGACTTCAGCTAGACATCAGCTTTTTTTCCGATTTTAAACCTGCCTTTTGGGAGATGGTTTCCACAGCCCGTTTCCTTTGACAGATGATTTACTTCAGGAAAACAGCTGCATCATTGCAGGCGAAAGAAAAGATTAACAGCAATGTGCGCATATTTAGTGTTTAGATTTAATTTTGAAGTTTTTAAAATGTGTATTTTTTATGAACCCTGCGTGCATGTTGTCTGTCATCAGATTTCCCTCTTTATTTCAGCACTCTCTCTCTTTATTTCATGCTCTCCTTTTGACAACAGCGAAATATCTGCTCTTTCTCTGGCTTAGCAGACCACAGTATTTTTCTTTTTTCTCCCTCTATCAATATTGTCACGGAATAAACAGGAAACAAGAAAGTAGCCAAGCTGTCAAGTAGCCTGCCTTCTAGTAGGTAGTTTCACTCCTGTTTTTTCCAGCACTGCAGCCGAGAGATATGCCCAGTACCTATTCCTTTCTTTAGCTGTCCTGGCAGGAACGAGTTGCTGTGAATCCAAGGAACAGACTAATCTTCTTCAGCTTAGCATTTAAAAGCTAGGTGTCCAGTTTGTCATCTAGACTCTCTCCCTTGGGTAGGCAGAGAAAGGCAATTTCAAGGGTGATCCAATACATCCTAGAAGAGGGGGGGAAATTTTCTATAAAACTTCCTTTCTCTTTACTGAAAACCAGCTGAATGACTGGTTTTCTTAGTGTAGAGGTCTCATTTCTTACCAGGCTAGAATTAAGAGGGATGAATGTTTGTTCTGCTCAGCAGCCAGCGTCTCCTGGAAATGGAAATGTTCGGTTCCTTCAGTCCTCAAGTGAAGCCTTGTTAGGCTAGATCTGTCCTAGCTGAAACCAAAAGAGAAACAAGTGAGACTACTTCATTTACCTCATTAGTGGAAAAATAAGCATTACATCAGAGTAGAACAAAGGAATGTTTATGATTTTCAGTTCAGGTTCCTCTTGAACTTGCACCACCACCTTCATCAGTGCAATCAAAATAGAAGTTTGTGTAAACTCATCAGCAACAGCATCACAAAAATCCCTGCAGCTCAATGCTCTTAGCCTTGCGCTCTCCTTATCTAGATGGAGGTATTAATATTCCATTATTAGCACTATTTTTTGGCATTGATACGCTTCAACAACGCTTGTACTTTCACACACAGACTATTAGAGATGAGAAATCCACTGGGCAAGATTTTCCTTTTTTCCAGAAGTTTTCTTGCTGTACAATAAAAACAGTTTCAGGCAATATTGATACGTTGAAGTGCTACTTTAATACAGTGTAAGGATTGGATTTCCTGACTGGGATACCTGCAAGAAAGTAGATAGATTCTTTGAGGCTGAGAAAATATTAAATAACAATACATAAGAGATGAAAATAGTCAATCTGATAGGCTGCTTTACAGGACTCTGGAGATTATTTCCTCCTGACACACAAAGGACTCGGCTGTGAAGACACAAAAATAAGTAGTTCAGTCAAATCAGCAGACTTCCACATTATGATGCAGGGCTATGAGACAGGAAAACAGGGATGGATTTAAAATACAGAACTGACATGGAATATTCAGCCCTCGTGTCTCTGGCCACTAAGTGGTGTTCTCTCCATGTGCTTTCATGGTGGAGGTTTGAGTCCAGGACATCTCAGAGGTGAAGGGACAAATGCTGAGTTCTGCTCTAGACTTGGTTTTCTTTCTGCAGTTCACTTTTTGGATCTCAACATTTGGTTTCAGCTGTAGAAGTCACTGTAGCGATTAGTGGTTGCATTGCAGTCATGGAGGTCCTAAGAAAGGTTTGTATGAACAGGTGAAGAGAAAAAAAAGTGGAAAGGACTTTTGGGCACTTCTTTCACTCTCAAACCAACAAATTTCAAGCTAAACCATTATAGGAGAAGTAGCTTTGGGAATAATTTACTTATGGCAGGAGAGCTGTGGACATACCTGGTACTGGTGTAAAGCAGGAGTGTTAACAGTGGAAGAGGGGAAGTCTCAAGGCCAGTGGGGTAAAAGAAGAGACTAAGAGTTTTTAAGCATAGATCTGTACAAGCAGGAGATTTGTACAAGCAGAGGTGCAGATGTGCCATAGCGTAACGAGTAGTTGCACGGCACAATGAAGGTTTTCATTTGGTTCCCTGATATGCTGCACATCTCTCTTGTGCGACACAAGAATACTTAATCTGTCTGTATGTTGGTCTCCCACTTGTGAAAGGGAGATAGTTTACACATCCCTCCAAGAGGTGTGAATTTGGACTCGCTAAAGGCTGAGAGTTGTGTGCACTGGAAAGTCTCGGATAGTTTTTATAAAGCCAAGGTAAATGCAGAGGTAGTCAAGTGAGCTGCTAAGTCTCTGAAAGGAAACATATGTTCATTTTATGTATTTGTTTTTTTCTGAATATGGTGAATTCATGCTTTGTTTTGCATTGCAGCTTACACTGCAGCATATGCTTTACTGATTACAGGAAGTTGAGCCTGCAAAATTCATTACTTAACGAGGGAAGGATATTTGTAGCAAAGGTAAGAAAACTAGGATGAAGGGACAGATACCAGGTTAGTTTTAAATTTATCTCACTGCAAGAAGATTAAGTTGATTGGGAAGTTCAGAGAACAAATCTTGAACCTACTTATTAGCAAATCCACTTCCAAAGACTGAGATAAATAATATTTTTAAGAGTCCACCCTCAAAGCTCTTTGTTAGCTAGTAGAGCTGGGCAAATATTGGAGACACTTAATGCTTCTAGACAGGACTCACTGGGCTGATCCTTTCTCAGCTAGACTATCCTCAACAGTTCTGCAGTGAGAAAGCTAAGCTTTAGCCTGGATATGTGCATCTAACCACCACAGCAGTATATTGTTGGTAACTCTTCTGAAGTAAGAATATTGTGGCCATTTGTGTGAGCTGTTCTTGCATTTGCCAAGTTTTTGAGCCACAAGGGATTGTTTGGTGCTGAACTCTTCGCTTATGAAAAATGGTAGTGTTCTCTTGATGTCAGGGGCGGGGAGGAGAGCGATGACTTTTTGGCAACAGCTCAGGAAGGTAAGCTGATGTTTTCCAAGACCAACTGCCTAAAAAAATTACAGTGCCTATAGGTCACTATGGCATAGCTGCAGCTGCTGTGCAGGAGCAGTACAGCGCGCTCTCAGAGCAGTAGCTGCCGTGGACAGCAGACATCTGCAAGCTGAGCTCTCAGCTCCTTCATAAAGAAAGATTTAAACTTTCTTCTCTTTCCTTCCTAAACAATGTGATTAGCCTATTAGCATCAAACAACCTATTAGTATTTCTTTCTCTTAATAAATTTGTACTCGGGGTCTTTTTAAATGAGGTAGTATGAGCATTGTGCACTGTTTGCATGCTTCTGGGTCAGCCTAGAAAGATGGGCCTCTAGAAATTAGTATAGCCCTGGGGACAAGGTGTGTTAGCAACACTTAGATGTTACAAGCAACCTCACTAAAACCTTCCTGCAGCAAGGTGTTTGTTGTTCATTAGAAATAAATGCAATTCTGCCTACCGAAAAAGATTTTCCTCTTTCTTTGTCAAGGCTATATGCTGGTGTAATTGAGCATAGGCAAATTAGCAGTAAACTACTTTTCTCAAATCATCTGTCTGTAATTTGATCCAAAAACCTGAAGGTATGTGTTAGTGCTGATAATTAGATAGATGGGCACAATTAATAAGACTATCAGTGGAGTCCAGGCAATCTGCCCCACTTCAGACATTAGAAGTAGACCACCAGCAGGTTATAAAACTCTGGACCACGGGTTAGGGTTCAGATGACAACTCAGAGTATTGCAGGGCTGTGGTGGAGTAATGAAGCAGAGGGAGAGGTCTGATCTCTCTGCCTTCTTTGCCGATTGCAGCATGCCGCGAGGGCATTGGGCTGGGGCAGCTTTCATTAGGCAAGTTTTTGGTGCTGCTCCATCCCACCTTCACAGCACTAATTTAGAACTTGCTGTTCCTGGCATTTGGTCACTGAAAGGACCGATGGGATCAACAGAAATAGCATCACTTTAATTAAAAAATAAAACTGGTGCTTGGCAGGAAATGTGAATGACTTGTGTTCACTTCAGCCTGGATTTTAAAGATATTTAGGTGCTTAAAGATACAGGTTTGGAAGATTTTTCCAAAGTACCTATTTGCTCAACTCCAATTATTTTTAATGAGGCTTATGTGCCTCCTTATTTCAAAGACACCTGATAGGAACATATGTGAGGGCTAAAGCACTGGAGGGCCTTTACAAATCTGCTACGATGTCACTATTGAAAATGAGACTTCATTATTTAAGCATTACAAGACGGATTTGACCTTAAAATGATCTGTAGATTGTATTGATGCCTTGGACCTTTTAGTGGGCTTATGGCATTCGACATTGAGTAGCCAATCTAGAAAGAATATTTTCTAGTTCATCAGAAGAATAATTATGTGTTACAGATATGGGCTGGAATTATGCAACTGCAAAAGTGTGAGGGAGGAGGAAGGGGTGTGCGTATTGTAGCGTAAAACACCAGAGTTTGTTCTGAGACCGCTGCAGGGAGCGCCTGTGTTTTCGTGCTACTGTCAGAGGAGAAGTGGACCTTGGGTTTGAAGAGTCTCCTGTCAGTGGCCTGAAGGTAACACTGGGTAACGTGGCCCAGCACGTGGGGCGTGGGGCTTGGCATCAGGAGAACCAGGCTTCTGCCCGAGCACCTGAGCTGGCACAGGACCGCGGGTACCCCACTCCTCTTTGCCAGTCCAACATCGCCTCCCTTGGAAAGTGTTTTGAGATCTCCCAGTGCATGAAGCTACTAGCAAAGAGTCACCTTCACGTGGCGAGCTGTGTGCCACAAACATATGGGCCCCGCTGTGTATGCTTCAGGAGCAAGAATAGTCAATGGGAATAGGCACGTCGTCAACCGAAGAGGGCAGAAAGGTCTGGATGTGCCTGTAATCAGGAGCTGTGAGAAGTTTGCCTGTGCTCATCCGTATTCGTGGTTCATTGTACGCTCTCACACACACACACACACAGAGATGCACACATCCTTTTCTCTCCCCAGGGAGCTCCCTTGCATATGGTATTTCCACTGCTGCAGGGAGTAAAACAAATGTTGGGCTGTAAATATGAATTTTAATGCTAGACAAAAAGCTGTGCTGATAATGATGCCAGTAAACGCTATTATGGCTTCTTAAAAGCGTTAAGTGTGTTTTCAAATGATAAATGATAAGCAGTTATGGAAGTGGGGAGGAAAGGTATTTAAAAGCAAACTGTGCTGATAGAAGATTAAAGCGTGAGCAAAGATAGGAAATGATGTGCATTAGTTTGGTTTTAATTCTTTTGGAAGAAGAAAATGCTGAAAAAGAAAGTACTGAAATCTGGAACGGAGACAAACATCAACATACAACTGAATAATAATGCAAATGGTTACAAAGAACACGTTGGTAATGGTAATTAATGAGATCATAATCATGATGGCAATGATTTCTTTTATTACTTATGTTGTTCTGATGTGACTCTGAAGCCACTTGCCAGGTTTTGACCTCAAAAATCTCCTTTTTCCCTAAGATAGAGAGGAGAGGGACTGTAATTGTATCACCGTAGCTAATTACTTAGTTTCTAGGTTGCCACGGGTGCAAGATGTGCTCCCAAAGAGGTGGCAAGGTCTGTGGTATTAGTGTATTAGCACTGCATGTGTCTGTATGGAGTTTGGTGAAAATTTTGGACAAATAAGCTTTTCATTTTAAAAGAAGTGTACTTTCAGGCTGGCTGAAAGAATTTGCAGAAGTCAATTAATAAGCAAAAAGTAAAATGAAAGCAGAAGAATTGTGGATCTTTTTAAATCAAAGCATTGCAATACTTCGTTTCAAAATTACTTCTTCAAAGCCTGTCCTAGTGTGCACTTGAAAAACAGTGCAAGACCCCCTTGTCGTTAGTGAAACATTTCAGTTTTGTATAAAACAAAATATGAGTAATATTAATATATTTTTTACAATTTTCTGTCTTGGCCAAAGTACAGAAATCGGGACTCTGTGTGCCAGTGTGTGTGTGTATGCAATAGCTGAAGTAAACCAAGATAATGAAGATGAGCAGTTTTGAAAAGGAAGATAGCAAGAGTAGAAGCTCGTGATGGCTTAGCTGATGCCTTTTGTGTTTTGATTCCTTTTTGACATTTACTACAAACCAAACCTAGCAATTAGCTATTCCTGGTTTGCTCTTTTTGTCTGTTATCTCACAGGGACTGTGAATATATCCCTTTGAAATACTACAGTGCAGAAAATAATTTTCTACTTGCTTTTTGTTTTCATATAATTGGCATTTACAAGAAGTGCAAAACATTTCCATAACAACAGTCCAGTGCATCTCTTTAATTCCAAGCAGAAGGGCAGATCTCTTTCAATTTCCAAAGGAACACTGCAACAAATCATTAATGAAAGGTGGTTTTTTTTACATATACATATGCAGTAGTTAGTAGCTTTCCATATAGTTAAAACCTGAGAATCTGGGCATCTGAAAACAAGTAGGACACTGGAGATGAGTTAATCTTCAGGCAGTATCGCTTGAACACACTATGAGATAGTGCAGATCACTGATCTGGTATGTACTCACATACCGGGAGGCTGGTCTAGTTTACAGTTTATAAGGAAAGGCATTTGCGTTCACAGGATAATAGCGTCATTCCCAAACAGTAATCTCTGCTGCTTGGCAAGCCGGAGCAATAAACTGTGTAGTAAGAGGTGTATATCCAAAATTAGAATTGAGCCCATGGTCATCTATCTATACGCCAAAGAAGGGTGCAGGCAATGACTTTTGAAATGTGGAGCCTTACTTCTGTCTAATTCTGCTGCTCTGAGTGTCCTTAATGTTCATCCAGACAGGATGCAAACCCACCACCCTTCTGCTGTGAGAGCAGAAAGTTTGCTTCCTTCTGCACGGGGGTGAATGGTCCCTCCTGGCCTTTACCGACTTCGGGATTTGATGCGATCCCTGTGGAACTGGGAGGGACTTTCTGATGGTAGTCCAGCATTGTAGGCAGCAACATCTAGCAATTTCCTCTAGAAAATGATTGAATTTCACCTGAAAAACCTGTCTCTGTTCTGCTGGAAACTAGTTCCACATTTCCAATTCCCTGATGATTATAAATCTCTTGTTTTTTCAGACTCTGTTTATTCATTGCTGTTTTGTGTCCTTTTGCTCTTGTTCTAATGTCATCTTTTACTTTAAAAGCTCTTCTTTCTGGTGGAGAGTTAGATGCCCCTTTCCTCCAGTGTGATTACTGAAAGTAATCTTGTTCCCTCCCAGCTGTGCCCCGACAGTCTTCAAATGCTTGAAATCAGGTGTGATTTTTCTATATAAAGCACAACCAATAATCAGTGTAATAAATGACAAGAAAAAAATATTGGATAGCTCATTGGAAGAAAAGATATATGGTACCATTACGACCTGTTTGATTAGTTCTTCAGTTCTTGGCAGAAAGATTTTCAGGTTGGCCAGACTTCTAAGTGGATTCTTCTTTTCCATCTTCTTTCTCCTCTACCCTTTCTCCCCTGTCACACTGTGTATCATGGACTAAAGCTGCATTTTGTTAGCATCAATTAAACACTGAGGGTGCACTTGGATTAATGTTTTTGTTTGGATCAGAGTACAGGTTTGAAGTGAACCTCCTGGTTGCCCACACTTACGGTGCTTCATTTTGTACTATGGAGTGGTCTCAGAGCTCATGAGCCGCGTTGTTTTAAGAGGAAATTAAGGTGGAAAATGTGCTGGAGTGCAGCACTTCAGCAGCAAATGGGTATCCAGACCAGGAGGCCAGACTAGAAATAGTCTGAAAATAAAAAAAAAGCACAGTACAGTCTGAAAATTAGGTCCTCGGCACCGAGTGTTTCACTCGACAGGTCCACCCCCATGGTTCACATTACTCGCTATTGCAGACGTAGGCTTAGCCTTTTGCCCCTGTTTCCTGCCTGGCTGAGGGGGTGGTATAGGTAGATCACACCTGCATGAAGCTTTCCTTTGCCCTTACAGTATCTTTGCATTCATCTGTATCACTTCTAATCTTCTACAGAGTGTTTATCCTACCTTTAGGCAAACAGACGAAACTACCCAGAGGAGAGCAAACCGGCTGTTCCTCCCGTGTATGAATGCAGTCTTGCAGAAGCACATCACTGGTAATCAAGGTTAGGAACCAACAATGCATCCACCTCCTTGAAACGGATTCCTTTGGATGGTATCCCTTGGTTACCTACTGACTCATAAATACCAATTTGGGGATAAAGACGACTATTGTACCAGTAAAACCTACACTGAGATAGGTAGATTAATATTTAAAGGCTTGAGTTAATATGGCAGATTTAAACCCTGCATTTGCATATATTCACTTTTCTTTCCTTGGTGCGGTAAGCCTAAAGATTTGTCTTTAAATCTTGCTTATTAGCTTAAAAATGTTATCTTTTAACAGAAAGAATAACATGCAAACTGGTTATCTGCCTTGTAGTCAGGTACATTTACTAGAGCTAGGAGTAGGAATGGGTAACCTTTTTGATGGTTGTTCATCTCATTCAAGGTAAGCTTTGGTTGCAGTCCCTACGTTTGGAGAAGTACAGAACAGGGCTCATCTGACTGCGGTGTTCAGGCCCTGATCCTGCACTTACTGTACTCGAGGTGCTTTGACTTGAGAAAGAAGGGCTGCAAATTAAAGGAATATTTGAAAGACAGAATACTTGTATTAGCAGCTGATTAATTAGTCTAACACAAGCCATGGCCTGTGCCTCTAGTCCTGCAAGTTTATCAGCTTGCTTTTCCTCTACCTGTCTGAAGGATTTGTGAGGCAGAGTTTAAATGAAGTTTTGAGATCTCGGTGCGTGGGCAGGAGCTGGAGTTCCTGTGGCAGTAATGGCAGGATTGTTCCTTGCTGTTAATACAGTGAAGACAAGCCTGAAGGAATAAAATTTTATATTTTGCTTAATCTAGCTTCATTGTGGAATGACCGCCACTTCCAATGAAAATGAATCCCAAGTGCAGTACATTGTTGGCTGACTGCAAAATTATATTGTGCTAAATCAGTCCTTCTTTCTTTCAGTTTATTAAGTTTATGGACTTGGTTATGAGAAGGGAATGAGTGATTATGGAGAATATGAACAAAGAAGTTGTATACCTCCATGTATACGCCTGTTCATGTAACTTCTGCAAACGTAATTCATCCTTGCATGCAGAGATCATAAGCTGGATGATTGTATGGCTCTCTATAAAGTATCTTAGTTACGATTATTGTCCAAGGTAACATCATGAGTTAATTTTTAGACTCTTACGCAACTTTATCCTTGGACAGTGTGTTTAGCACACTAAATCTTTGCAGATTTTACTTCATTGTTAATGATATTTTGTATAGGAAGAGGAAATGCTCTCACTCTCTTGTCCTGTTCATCGCAGGGTCTCGTGACAAAGACTGAGATATGTATTTTTAAGAGCTCTCCTCAAAGTGGGTTTAAAAAATAATGAATCGAACAGAGAGTGAGTCTGATTGGTAATCCCTGAGAAACTGTTTCTTTCCACTACTTGATCCAAAGCTTAGGTATGGAGTCTGTGGTATCCTGCCTTGGGTGAGTGGTTTCACCTTCTGTAAACTCTGAATTATTTGTAAAATTTGATGTGAATGTGAATGCACTGCATGCTGTAGGGATAGTATTCTTCTTGCTTGACTGATGTACTCCTCCCCGAGCACCAGTTTGCACACCTTGCTGACACCCAGTGCCCGCAGGACAGGCCCCATAGGAAGGGCAGTGCTGGCTGGCACTGCACTTCGGGAGGGGGAGCCTCTCGCTTCCTGCGGCTCCGGAGCACGAGAGCATCGGTACTCACTGCCGAAGGGAAGGCAAGGGGAGGAGGACACTGGTGCGACCCTGTTCCCTCCTCATCCCCAGGACAGGAGGGGGCCAGGCTGGTGGGTGCTGTGCAGGTCTCTCTGCACTCCTGTGGGTTGGCTTGGAGGTTGGACAGGGACGAGGAGGGATGTGGGAAAAGAAATTTTTTTCCAGTTGCCTATACCTGGTCCTTATCCAGTTGGGAGTGGCTTCACGGGAGCTGCACGGGGTTGTTAAAGCAGAGACTGGCATGCTTTCCCAGGATACGGTTCTGGTTTGAGCTAACTTTTTCTTGTATGCTTTTTAGTGCAGACATTATTAATTTGGAGACAACTCTTTCATGAAACGTTTCTCCTCTTTCCATTTAAAGACTCGTTTTCAGCTACTATAATCCTGCCAGATACTGGCAGTTCAAAGGACAGCTTATTTTCTTCCTTTCAGAACATGCTGATGGGTATATCCTTCAGGGATACTGCTAGGAACTCCCTGAGAAAAGCAGGGGGGCGGGGGGTGATGGTGGTGGAGGAGAAGGCCAAGTGACACGTCGAAGATGGTGTCTCCAACAGATCCTAACTGTCCATGGGCATTCGGCTACCTCTGCGCTGAGGTTGCAGACTTGGTGTGGGAAAAGTCCCCTTGTTTCTTTCACCCAACCACCATTGCTTTGATACTCAGCAGTTTAGAAATGTCTTCTCATAAAGACCTACGTATAATATTTTTTTTCCTGATTACATACACTAATTATGACAGCAGAATTGTGAAGAGCATTGGCTAAATATAAATTTTGAGAAGGAATTAAATACAGGCTAGCTGGGCTTTGATTCCCAAAAAGTCTTTTAATGTGTTCATCTGTTTCGCCACTTACTGAACCTGATAATATGATCCTAAGCTATATGTTTTCTTGGAGTGCATCCTACTGCAGGCTTTGAGAAAGCTTTGCTTTGTGGCAAAGCTCATGTGCAGCATTCTGTCAGACATCCTTCCTTTTATTCGAAATAAATACAAATGGACAACCTTTACTGAGTCACCATTTTAGTAGTGTTACTCAGTGATCCTACCTGTATCTCGCCAAGTCCTGGAACTACGCATGGCCACTCTTATGTTATTAGTTGAAAAAAGATTAAGCATCCATAAGAAAATTCACTAAATTGATGGTTCTGCCATCCAGAGGGTAACTTTGCTTGTGTCCCCGAAGTGTTACTGTTGTTAAGCTCACAGATAAAACCTAGGATTTTCAGAACTGATGAGTGCTTTCTGAATGATGTGGGTTGCATTTAGGGTAACATTTTAAAAGGACCTAATTCTGAACATTTGGCAGCACTTCTTGGAGAATTAGACTGTTCCCAGGTAGCTCAGGCTGAACAGGGAAAGCAGAAGTATCCAGTTTCCTACAGGTTTCTCAGACTGACATCCAAATTCCGTTTGTGAAAAGCTTTCCTCTCTCCTTTGTCCTTATACAGTGGCTTCTGAGATGTGAAAGAGACATTTTTATTTTTTCAGTCTTTCGGATATTTATTTTCAGCTGAATGATATTTGGTTGGACCCAGTGCCTTGAATTGGACTTGTTATGTTTTTATTTGCGTTTTCAATGTTTTGTAAATAAATCCATGCATTTATTTTTAGTGCAGCTATTTTAAGAAGGTTTATCACATGCTGCATAAAGGGACACATGGCCCTGCTGTGCAAGTAATCTTGCAAAGATGTACTAGCAAATGCATTTATAGCAGCAGTATTCATGGTGGACCCTGAGAGCTGTGCCAGGGAGCCGAAGTCATCCGTATGAACCATCTGGAGCGAGTCCCTGGCTGTGAGTGGCGAGTGCTGGATGCATCCAGTGGTCCCAACGTGCTGCCAGGGCAGCTGCTCGCTGGGGCTGGGGGATCATGGGGAGCTCCAGCCTGGGGCATCGGGCACCTCCATGGGGATGGGCTGAGGCCAGGCTGGGACATCAGCCGACGGTGGGGGACAGGATCAGTGGGTCCCATGGCCAGGCAGGGCAGGGCTATGGGGAGCTTGAGACTTGCACTGCTGCACACTGGGGCATGGGATAAAATGGGCTCCTGGACCATAGGCAGGGGTAGAGGTGTCCCCAGGAGAGGTCGGGCAAGGGACACAAAGGGCTGTTCATGCCCTCAAGGCCCAGGCAGCAGCTCTAATGTTAGCAAGACTTGCAGAGCCATCAGTAGTTTGGGATTTATGGATGTTTGTGGGTAACATGCTGGCAGTAAATGAGGTTGAAATTTGCTAAAGAAGTTGGCCACTATTAATAACTTCCCTTGATCAAATTAATGCATTTCAGGATGGTAGCACATGGTAATCTCTCCTTGGAGACCATTCTTGGCAGGGGATAGATGCATGTAGCCGTAGTCAGTCTGTGTGTGTGCGTGACAGGACAGGATGAAATAATAGCAGTGAGCTGCTTATATGTGGTTATATTTGTATTTCCTTGCTTAAATGAATAAGCCCTTACTTCTGCTTTGAATTTGGCACATTGGTGGTATTAAAAGTGCCTTATAATGCTGCCTTTCTGAGTCTTTCTTCTCAGGATTATCAAGCTGTACTGCTTGCTCCCAGCTGTTGCTTTTTGCTGTCACTACTAAGCTGCTGTGCTGCTTCACCTCAGAAACTGCTGCACATCGATCTCTGATAGAAGTGTCCCTGCCATGGTGTTACACCCACCAGACCATACATTCATCCCTCTGAGCCTTGTGGTCCAAAAAGTGACACAACATAACCTGAAAGGATGCTCAGAGTTGTCCGTAAGTGAATTGGCTGACTGACTTAAATAGACACAGTCTTCTCAGTGTTTGAAGACTTCAGGCTGATCTTTAGCAGTTCACGGCCATGTGTTTTTCAGCTGGGGCCAGGACACGAGCAGGCTTACGCATCTCTAACTTCACTGTGTATTATGATTCATTCTAGCCAAAGAGTCGCATTTTAGTTGATTGAGGGATGTTAGTTTAGTTATTTCTGTTTTATTGCTTTGTTTTTATTCCTGTTCCTCACTGGTTTCCCCAGGCGTGGAAGAAGAATTGCTCAAACTGCAGAAGAGTCTGCATTATGTTACCTCCAGCAGAAAAAACACATTTCTGGCAAGTGAGTAAATACATACAATATTTTTAGCTCCGTTTTGCTGCCTTAAGAGGCACAGATGCGTTTGAAGAAATATCCAAATGTTTCGAGGCATAGCTCAATTCCAGCCCTGAAACTTCTGAAACTTCACAGAGATGAAACTAAGCAGTAGAAAGAGGTGCCTGAGAAGTCCGACATTTGGGTTGACCTGCGCTGTCTGACTGCATCAGTAAGTACGGTGGACCAGTAGGAGTGGATCTGTAGAGCAAAACAGCCAGCACGGAAAACCCGACATCCAAGATACACACATTTCAGGGAGATTTACTTTGGATTAGTCTAGTCTGGTCCTGTGGAGTGCACATCCGTCAGCAACTGGAGTGCCATAGGGGCGGTCATGGAAAGCTTCTTCCAGATAAGTTTCATTTGAAAGACATCCAGTTTGTGTTGTCCAAGACTGCTTAGCCATGTGAACCAAAACATGGTAAGTGGGGACAATCGCGAGGTTCGCTTCAAAAGGGCAGTCTTAATCTGAACTAAAAGGCTAACATAGACATACCTGTAATCTTTCCAATCTGTCCTGGATTTCTAGTAAGTAGTTTAGGAAGCTGCTCCACAAATCTGAAAGCTCTACAGAGGTCTCACATTTATTTCTTAAAACAGTGCTGGCAAAGATAGTATTTTTCCCAAGCTAAATGTCCAGTTATGGCTCAAGTAGTTTATTTTAATTGGTAATAAAACCCACTGTGTGTGTTGGTGTTTTGAAAAAGGCCAATTTGCTGCAGTCTAGCAGCCCATACAGACAGGTTGCTTGAAAGCAAACTTACTGTTTTTATTCCAGTATTATTATGGGCGTGTGAAAACTGAAGGCATTTCTTAATACACACGGGGAAGAGAATCTGCATTTAATGAAATTTGCCAGAGGAAGAAAATTACAGCTTATGTTTTCTGTGGTGCTGTTTCTGCAATGAAGTTGCCAAGGGGGTCTTATGGAACTGTGATCCAGAAGCAAATGGATCAGCTTTAATTGTGTTTTCCTGAGGAGCAGAAGCACAAGCTCAAACACCTACCAGCATTTCTTGACTGAAGCTTTCATCTGTTTTATACTGTGTTTTTTTTCCCCAGCTGAAGGTGAATAGATGTGAAGAACAGTCTTTCAAATGTGTAAGAGCTGAGGGAGGTGGATGGGATGCAAGGGAAAATGGATGTTTTTGTGCTGAGCTTGCTGGAGTTTTGTGCATGATTACAGAAGTTGTGTTCCTTGTGTGTCATGGTCCGGGTGGTGGGAGGAAGCTGAAGCCACCGATCAGGATTCAGAATGTGAAATTGTTTCCCTACTGGAAGTTCAGCAAATGACATCTGTAAAGCCAGGATCTCCTGTGGAAAATTTGGATGGTTCAGTAACCCTATGGTGACTTGAAAAAGGTGAGACAATTAACCTAGTTTCAGGAATGGCTTTTCAACAAAGACAGGGAAGCAGCTTGGGTCACGAGATGAGACGCTGTAAGACCTTATCTGGACAACTGTGTAAACTTCCAGTTTTCCTCTTGAAAGACAAACTTAGACTGGGACAGTCACAGAGGGGTGAGGAGGGGAACAGGGACCCTAATGTCCTTGTAGAGGACATTAAAAGAGCATGGTTTGGTTAGCCAAATGAAATAAAAACTTGGTGGACCATGACAGCTGTAAATACTCGAGAGCGCTAACTTCCCAGTCCGAAGGACAAATCTAAGTGAAATGATAACAGTGGCACATGAACAAACGGACATTAAAAAGCCATGAATAAACTTAACATGCAAATTGGATTCCCAACCATTAGAAGTGTGCAGTTCCCAACTGGCTTTCTGATGATACTGGGGGCAAAAAAAAAATTTCTAAGACAGAGCTGGATGATGTTTTGTGAAAGGAATAGTATGATGTGCCTGTAAGAGGAAAGGACAGGATTTAATGACCCTTCAACTTCTGTATTCTGATACAGAGCTGTTGGAACACACTAAAAAAATCAAAGGAAAAATTCAACTATGTAAAAGCAGGTATTTTTATAAGTAAGTAGATAAATTTGGTTTCTTCCTTAGGATCATGTTCTAAATGTCAAATACCATCAAAGTAAAGGCAGCGTTGTATTCTTTACTGATAGAAGTGCATTATCCAATACAGAGGTCAAATGATGACTATGTTCTTGCCCGTGCGTTCGGTTTGGATATATTGCACCCATTTTTACTTGCCTGGAATTTTGCTTGAGATACGTACATGCTGTAGCAATGCTATGCTGCGTGCCTGTAAACAGGAAGGCTAGTTATTATAGCAATATGGATGAGGTAATGGAGCGTGACTGTCAGGAGTGCAACTGGTGAACAGGCAGATAACAGACTAACGACCGAGATTTTGTGGCCTGTCAGAAAACCACAAGTTCTATGCGAGATGCCTGCAGTATTGTGCGCTGGGGCTGTGAAGGCTGGAAATGGCCAAATGTAGCAATTGAAGACACATGGTTTAAGTTGAATACATGCTGCCGGTAATGACTGAGGCTCGACTGTTTGCTTAATGAAACGAAGCATTTTAACTAACAGGAAAGTACAGGATGCAGTGTTTGAAGATTTGATTAAATATATGCAGACAGGAGCTATGATCTGGCTTCTCTCTTGGGTAGCTACATCTGGACCCTCCTAGATGCTGTTTGATCAACCAAACATCCTAGATGTTGTCCGGACAAGGTCTTACAGGTGAAGATGGTCTTAAGGGAAGACTGTGGTTAAAGGGGACTGAGGATGTAGGATCCCTTGTCAGTGAGAGAGACAGACAGATAATTATTAGTCTACTAATTGTGGCTAGTCGGTAAGCACTTGTGGAACAGCCCCTGTTATGCAGCTTCTGTGGCTCCAAGGACTCCAGAGCACCAAGAGACACTGTGGAAGAGACATATACCTTAAAAAGGGGAACTTAATACACGTTTAGTTCAATAAGAGTAGATTACTGTAAAAGATGGCTTTCCTTGCCCCCCGAGTTATCTGCAGTGTCTTGCACTCCTAGTGTCTTAAGGGAAGAGTAACTCAAAACACATGTACATGCAGAGAAGGTTGTACAATATTAGTCTATATTGGAGAGATCTTTCCATGATAGATACCGTGGAAAGAGTTAAAAAAAAACTATTTGAAGCAGGATAATAGCCTTTACCTCTGACACTAGAGGAGATACAGTCTAGCATGTTACATCGCTCACAGGTAAGATTTGAATGATTTAAGTACAACACAAACCAACTCAGTAAACTTGTTAATCAAAGTACTCCTTTCATTAAAATTGCTTAGTAAAGTGATCATGTGGAAATTTTAATGGGCAGCATGGCTTGTAAAAAGCAAACAAAAAGATGCAAAGCTTTTGTCCAATATTGGGTTCAGATGAGTATAGTGCAGGACCTCAACAGCTACAAGTTTGAATGTAGTGGCATTGTCCCAGTAGGGCCAATGCAGCTGTTGGACTTTGACAATATTAGTGTTATATTGCAGTGGTCTTGTATTTGGGGGACGTTCCCTGAGGCAGGGGGGCAGAAGTCCCCTGAGGGACCTTCCCAGAAGGTTGCTGGCAGAGCCAGAGAGAGGAGAGAACAGCTGGATAAAAATCCATCTGGGAACAGGTCAGGCTGTGCCAAGAGCCTCTGGGCCAGGAGGAACATTGCAGCAAAGCTGTCAAGTGCATTGGCTGGGGAGGCTTCTGCGAGCTGCCCCAACCACAAAGGGCGTGCAGGCTTGCCAAGGACAGGGGGACAGGTGAGGGAGAATGTTTGTGGGTCCTCTGCAAGGGCAAAAGTGGAGTGCTCCCTCTCTTGCCATCCTGTGTGTTCGTGGGAATTGCTGTGCTGTAGAGCTATAGACACCTCTGCGAGCAGGCTGTTGGAGTGAGTCTAGGCTGTCCTTTGAGGAAGGTGAAAATGAGGGCTGTTTAGGCAGCAAACCTGGGTATATACTACCAGCATAGCAAGTAGGATGCTGCATGGCTTAGTAAGTGGTGAGTTTGGAGTGCCGCAGTTTAATGTGGCACCGAGCAAGCTGCCTGCAGGGCTCCCACGTGCCTGGGGAGGAGGCGATTGCTCACCTGAGATAACCTTGGTAAGGCTGCTGAAATTAAAGACCAACCCTTTATCCAGGGCTCAGTGAGTCATGGCATTAGAACTTGTTATCAAGTGCTCCTGAGCTTACTATCCAGCAAGGGGTTGAAGCAGAAAATCAATGGGAACGCATGCTTTTGTTTGAACCACGGCAGATCTGCCAAATCCAAACCAGAAAGAAACTCTGTGTGTATGTGTGTGGAGGGAAGAACCTCTGAGATACATTAAAAAAAACCCTCAAAACTTTATGCTTGAAAGTGATTTTTAGTGGGGTGGTTGTTGTTGTTGTTTGGTTTGGGTTTTTTTCTTTACTAACATCTAGTAAAGAGTGCTTTATACAGCTATGCTAGGAGTGACAAATGTAGAGGTGATGTAGAAAAGCACATGGATGCTCTTTGCCATTTGGGGGCCAGCGAGGAGGGCATTTTTCACTCAATCCACTTCCTTGGCCATGCAAGGGTAGGAGAAATCTTGTGTACAGCACTGGCTTTTGAAGAGGAAGGACCATGCACAGATAAAGACCACTGTGCAGTATCTCAGGCCTCTTACTGTTATTTTTCAAAAAACACATTGCTATCCTTAATTCAGTTTTGTGAAAATGTAAGACATCTCTCCTGCCTCTGGTTAATTCATAAAATGATACTTGCAGTGTATGTTACAGGAACGGTTGAGCTGCAGTCAGGGAGAGAATGGAAAAAAACCCATTCCCCAGGAATGTTCTTTGAGATATGACAGCGCTGAAGTAAAGAAACAAATTCAGTGGTTAAGTGAAGGAACCAGAGCAGCAGCCTGCCAGTGCGTAGAGTCACTCAAATACATTAACCTGAGAAACTGGTTGCAATTGTCTTTCTTTCAAATCCTTCAACAACACACTTCTCCTTCAACAACACATTCTTGGTTAAATCCATATCCAGGAAGGCTACTGCCACACAAGCTTTGTATTTCATGGTCACTTCTTTGTATTTCATAGTCACTACTACAAAAAGTGCAGCAAATGTCCTTCTGTGTCCTCTCCTAGATTCGGTCACTCTAAGTGTTTACAAATCAGTATCCTGCAAAATGATTGGCTCTGTACTGTTAGGACTTGAAGCTTTGACTAAATGCTGAAAATTACTAAGACTTGAGGTGTATAAGAATGGTGGCAACGGTCATTACTATCAACAAAAATTAAGGGAAGACAAATGTTACTGATGGAGCATTTTGCCTTCAAGACTAGAAGGAATAAATATGTTGTTGCAGGACAGAATGTTCTCTGGGCATTAAAAATGATGCATTTAAAATAAGAGGGAGGTGTTTTTCCTTTATTTTTCAAAGTTAAAATTAGTGCAATCTCTCCTATAATTCTTAAGGCATGATATGTATGTCTCCTTAAAAAAAAATTGTGAAATAGCACACTGTATTCGCTACAGTGGTCTCCTATGTTTCTTTCTGTCTTTGTGCACCTTTGGCTGGGCAGAAGCAACCATGTGCGATAGATTGTTCATGCATTTTGGTGTCTGTACCATGCGTTTTGGTGGATTCTGTGTGTGCATGCCTGTGTGTGTATATTGGGTGGCCTGTTGTTACCCAGGAAAATGGAAAATCATTCCAGCAGGAAAAAAAGCATTCTCTTTTGTGGGTCCTCTGTAGTGACACCAGTGCTTTCTACAGCTGATGTTCATGAAGCCTGAGTTGAACCTAAATAAATAATGATTGAAATTTTTCCTCCCTTCTGAGAGGCTAAGCCATATTTTATAAGCCCAGCCTCTAGATATCCTGGGTCAAGACATCCTGCCGTCTGTCGCTCTCCAGGGGAAACTCTTTACATCATTGACTTCAGTAGAGGTAAGATGTCTCCTGCGGCCTGCACTTATGTAGTGCCACCATACAAAGCAGTATGAGCACTTAACAAACCTTGCATAACTTTCACAAAGGCCTTGCCCTGTCAGGGTGCATAAACATGTCTTTGCATTTTCACTGAAGCCAACGGGACTTTGTGTATTTTGAGATTCCGTACGTGTAAGTTCTTTGCTTGATCATATCCAAAATGCCCGTGTGTGAAAGGGTTTTGGTTTTCCATTTTTTAAAAATTTTTATTTTTATAAATCTGGGCTTGCTTATGGCCCTTAGGTTGGAAAGCTGCAGAGCTCTGCAGTCCAGGAGGACGTCCTCTCCTCTTCCCTCCAACTTCATTGTACATTGCGAAGCATAGAGGTGTTTTCCCTCTGAACACCTGAGACAAGTGACTCAAAACTTGCACAGCCCTGGATCATGTAAGCACAACTAGTTTGGTAGACTGTGGCAGGAGAAGGAAGGAAACTCTTGGAAGGCCTGACTCCAGGTTCTTCCAGCTGATTAGGGAGCAACATGCCAAAACATTGGACTGAAAGTAGTAGCTGTTGACTTAGCGTTAAAGAAATGATGACAGACCACTTAGTGTTAAGATCAGCAAACATTTTTGTCACACTCTTTTGCCCATAGTAGGGTGGGACGAGAAAGAAATGGAGGAAAATAGGAGGAATAAAGCAATGTTCCATTTTAAAGAGATGATGAAAAGGTTGTGTTTGCATCTCAGCAACTTATTTCAAGATTGATGGCTAGCTGGAGGGGAGCTGTTGACTTATGGCAATATTTGACTATTGCACTGAATTTATGTTGGTTGGCAACGGTAATGCACGTTAACTAAGAGTGCAGCATGCCTCCCAGCTGGTCCAGCCTGCATCCCTTCAGTCATGCAGAGCAATGTGTGAGGCAGAGGTCATATCTGCGGCCTCTACCAAATTCCTTGTAAAATTTAAGTGCAGCTGCTTCTAACAAAATCAAAGGTTATTTTAACTATATTTCTTTTCCAAAAATACTGGTCATAACACAGGGAGGACCCTGGCTTCTCTTTCAAGGCCATGAAATGCTTAGCACATCTGGTTTTATTATGCCTCT
Source organism: Fulmarus glacialis (assembly GCF_000690835.1). Taxonomy (NCBI): domain Eukaryota; kingdom Metazoa; phylum Chordata; class Aves; order Procellariiformes; family Procellariidae; genus Fulmarus; species Fulmarus glacialis. The sequence goes on from NW_009230303.1 coordinate 41,366, forward strand.
CTGCAGGGCACAAGACACTGTCAGGACGGAGCTGAGGTTTGATGTGCTTTTGCTGCCTTCTGGGAATTTATCCTTTCCATTGCAGGTGGGGAGCCAAATGTTTCTCTTGGTGTTAAGGGACATTCGTATATGTATAAAGAAAGTCACAAATAAGAAAAAAAAAAGAACGCTAACTAGGAATAGATGATCTTTACCAGTTTGTTCAAAAGGTTTGTTCAATGAACTTGCCCATTTTTGTTTCAGACCAATTTGCTTAGATTATATTCAAGCACATTTGCAGGGACTGCTCAGAGCAAAAAGGAGAAGAGGAGTCCCATGCGTCTCTAGATGACTCTCCAGGTAAAGCAGGATCCCTACACCACCCCTCCACTCCTCTCTCTACCTGTGGTGGGTTGACCTTGGCTGGCTGCCAGTTGCCCACCAAGCTGCTCGCTTATTCCCCATCCTCAGCAGAACAGGAGGAGAAAATGTGATGAAAAAGCTCATGGGTTGAGATAAGGACAAGGAGATCACTTACCAATCACTGTCATGAGTAAAACAGACTCAACTTGGGGAATAGTAATTTAGTTTATTGCCAGTTAATAACAGAAGAGGACAGTGAGAAATAAGCTACAACTGCCTGCCCCCAACTACCCACCCTATTATTCCCAGAGCCAACTTCACTCCTGACTCTTCCACCTCCCCCCCACTCCCCAAGTGAAGTGGCACATGAGGATGGGGAATGGGGGTTGTGGTCAGTTGATAACTCTGCTGCTCCTTCCTCCTCACGCGTTTCTCCTGCTCCGGCATGGGGTCCCACCCAGAGGAGACAGTCCTTCATGAACTGCTCCAGCATGGATCCTTTCCATGGGGTCCAGTCTTTCAGGAATGGAGTGCTCCAGCATGGTGGGTCCCCCATGGGCTGCAAGTCCTGCCAGAATACTCTGTGAGCAGAGTATTTAGAAACAGCCCTGGGAAGGCTGTTGAAACGATGCGCTCTTCTGTCTCTCTGCCGTTGGTGGGAATGTGCTGCTTGAAAGGACAAATGAATTATATCTGACATTTCAGATTGGTTCGGTGTAGCATTTAGGGCTGTATTAAAAACATGTCCCCTTGAACAAAAGAGGAGATAAAATTCAGGAACTTTAAGCGGTGACAGTTTCAGCAGCTGTGAGTGTCCATGTCGGAAGTTTAAAATGAGTGGGCGGAGGAAATAAATACCCAAAAAGCTTCCATGAGAGGAAGAGAAGGGGTACCTTGCCTCTCAAGCAATCCTCATTTGAAAACATTTGAAAACTATTTAGTAGAGTTGCGAGCTAAAAGAGGAGGAGAACTGAAGTTGAAATATAGCAAGGAGTGCAGAGCATTAACATTTCTCTCTATTGTGCCATTGCATGAATATATAAATAAACTACCTACTGACTGATTAGCTTATATCAGTGAATTTGGAGGAAATGGAAAAGGAGAGAATAATGAGAAAAAATTTATTCTGCGTTTGGTTTACAAAATGAGAAAATTATGTTACAGTTTCAGAAACATTGTTTCAGTTATAATTACCTAAGCTAGATTTGCATGACAATACAGTGCAACTTGAATCCTCTGCATATGCCTTAAACATTTAATGAGACGATCAACTTTTACGCAGCTAAGCTCTAAAGCTCTACAGTTACAACGAGCCAAAGTTACAATGCCAAAGCTACTCAGTTGAAGTTTTCTGAATGTCATTCCTGTTACTCATTCATTAAAAAGTATTGCCTTTCATTAGAAGCAGGACTGAGCAAAGCACTTAAGAAACCAGAAATCTGATGATTCAGCCTGAGGGACTGAAGTCTCAGAATTTCCTGAGTTTTGCTTGGTTTACCCCAAGGTAAGTTGGGTATGTCAGTTTAACTTAGAAAATTGACTTTTTTTTTTTTACAAAGAATAAATATTTGCAATTAACTTCTGGGTGCTTGACTTTATGAAGATGCTCAGTAAACAAAATAATAGGAACAGGATAATTGCTGTAAAATACTAGTTAAAAAAAATGTATTTCCCTCCCCCCCAAAAAAAACCCCCCGCCCCAGTGAACCAGAAATACAGTGAGAAAGAGAAAATAATGGGAAAATAAAATGCCTCCAGAACTAATTTAACGGTAAAAACCTGAAAGTAAAAGGTGCTCCTTGAATATGTTCTTAACCCAACATAGCTGGTGGAACAAGCCTTTGTTTGAAAAAATACTGAAAATATAATGTAAGTAGACAGAATCCATGTGGGTATTTTTTGTTTCTTTGCTGCAGGAGAGTATTACTATATAGGTTTACCTTAAAACTGCTTTTGAATTCTGAGCTTCTGAAGAAACTCATTAAAAAGAACTGGACAGGAAGACTACTGAAAAGATGGCGTTTCATGATGTTAGATTTAGATTAAATTTTAAAATTATGACTAGGTAGCTTTTAAATTAATGGCAGAAATGCAGTTCTATTTTAAGAATACAGTGCCTTTTTCTGTCGATACTGTTTTCATTGTGCTTTTTCTTACTCTCTCTCTGACTTTTCAGAAAGGCAAGGAGAACAAAATAGGAAAATGGAAACTGAATAACAGTACATCTTGTTCTTTGGGAAAGGTAAGTGTGAAAAGTTATACGCTGGCTACAATGATAGGCAGAGAAAAATTGTCAGGAATGCGCAAAAATCTGTTGCAAAATAAAAACAATTTAAGAAATGCTATAAAAATACTCAAACTTTTTTCTTTTTTTTGAATTGCCAGTATATGATACTTTGTAATTGGATGATTACTTATTATGATGGCAATTGCACACTGACAGAAGACTACACAATATACTGGTGATGTAACAGCGTTGTTACTGGGTTTCATGGCAAATGGAAGGTCTCGGATGAAGAGCTCTGCAGCTTATACAATTGACGTGAGTTCTGGGGAAAACAAAATGCTACCAAAGTTGTCTTTCCCCAGTCAAAACCCTGTACCTGCCTACTTGTACTGCTCTTGAGGAAAAGTGTCTTTGGCCACTAGCAACTGTATAATAATGACATTATGGCAGGGCAAGGGTGTCCTAGTTTCGGCTGGGATGGAGTTTATTTTCTTCCTATTAACTGGTATAGTGCTGTGTTTTGGATGTAGTATGAGAATAATGTTGATAACACACTGATGTTTTAGTTGTTGCTAAGTAATGTTTACACTAGTCAAGGACTTTTCATTTTCCGGTGCCCTACTAGGTGCGCAGGGGACTGGGAGGGAGCGTGGCTGGGCCGGCTGGCCCAGCTGGCCAATGGGCTATTCCATACCATATGACGTCATGCTCAGCATATAAGGCTGGGCGAAGAAGAAGGAGGGGGGGGACATTCGGAGTGATGGCGTTTGTCTTCCCAAGTAACTGTTATGCGCGCTGGAGCCCTGCTTTCCTGGAGATGGCTGAACACCTGCCTGCCGATGGGAAGTAGTGAATGAATTCCTTGTTCTGCTTTGCTTGCGCGCGCAGCTTTTGCTTTACCTATTAAACTGTCTTTATCGCAACCCACGAGTTTTCTCACTTTTACCCTTCTGATTCTCTCCCCCATCCCACCCGGGGGGAGTGAGCGAGTGGCTGTGTGGTGCTCAGTGGCCGGCTGGGGTTAAACCACGACAAAGGGTTAGAAGTTAGGACTTTTTGATGTCTATGCCAAGATGTTTCGGTGTAAGATGTGTGCTCACCCTAAGGAAAAGGGATGCCAATGCAGCAGTATATAAAGGTCTTTAAGGGGCTCCAGAGTATGTGATCACGTCTACAAGAAAATCAAGTGAGGTAGCAGGTCAGTCAATAAGGATGCCTTTTACAGCTGTCCAAGTACTGAAAGAAGGGTTTCCCTGTATCATCAGAGAAGGTGTTATTACTGTGCAGTAATTGTACCAGGTGGAGGTAGAAGAGGGAAGCTGTGATATACACAGTCGTTGCTGTAAACAGTACATTAACTAGTATTAAACGGTGCTTTCAAATATTTTAATAGTGGATTTTGTTTGGTTTCTGGCATGGGAAATGAATATTTCTCTGACCAGTGCCTGTTACTGTTTTAAGTTATAATAATATGTACATGGAAACCTGAAGAAGGATATGTATGTCTAAAACCTGGGACTGTTCATGGATACGAACCACTACAAAAAACCTGCTGTTCTCTGGGGGATGAAATTGTCACCCTGCTGAATTTGGTGGGAGATTTTCCACTGTGTGGTGCTTAGTTGCTGGCTGAGGTTAAACCACGACAAAAATGTATCCTTAGATATAGCTGGAGAGAATTATTATAACATTTTTCCTACTGAAAATAAAACACTATTTATTAAATTAAAATCAGGATGCATCAGGTACGCCCTACTTGCAGGAAGGTCAATCCTGTGCACAGCACAGTGTCACTTCACTGATAATTTCAATCCTGTTAGGACTGCCAAGCACAGATAATTTTTACCGCTTGGCATAAATAATAAATGAGTAGTTAAAAGCTCCAGATGAGGATACAGCAAATCTCATTGTCTTCTCTTTGCAGTGTGTTGTTTTGTGCAGCTGTTCAGAGCATGCAGAAATAGCTACCATGCGGTCCTGGCTGTGTTTTACATCACTTTTGTAGCATTGGTGTAATGGACTGATCAAAGCACCAGCTTGTGGAGAGCTAATGTCTGATACTTGAACTGTGGACTTTTCTGTTCATTGCAAAAGCCCTTCTGAATGCTGTGTTGGATTATTTCCAGAGTTGCAGAGAAGGTTCCAGGCATTGGTGGCCAAAATCCTACAGATTCCCACACTGAATTAGGCAAAGTTTGCTGAAATAATTTAAAAATTGGCCTAGCTGTAATTGCAGCTGGAATGAGTTAACTAGAGAAGTACCTGGCATAGAGCAGATGTGCAAAATTGGCCAGTATTTACTGGTCTTTAGCTATTTGGTCACAGAAAACTGAAAACATGCTAAAACTGCAACTAGTTGGTCTTTATTCCTCATTAATATCAATATCATTGACTTCAGTTGATATTGGAATGGTAGCCTAAAAACCTTCTGAAATTCATTTAGTATGATGACATTGGAAAAGCCATCAAAAGAAACCTTACTTGGAGCCTATGTCTGCTCTGAAATATTCATGTTCTTACATCGTTTGGTGTCATGTCTTTGAGGGGAAAAGGTTGTTCATTTTAGATTGTTTACACAAAGCAGGATGCACTTTCCTTAATTGCAACCAGAAGAGCTAGGTAATTACAAATGTTTGCAGGCAGGCTTGTGAAGAACATCACTTTTATTCCCTTTTAAACTTCACTGGATTCGGGGAATTCACATATACCTGTGTTTTTCAACTTCTAAGGGATCAGTGGTAATACTAAGCAAAGCAAAGCTATCAGCAGAGGCTTGAATTCACTGAAGAGGATATACAGCTTGACTGTAAAACTTTTATGGGGTCTTCAAACTGAAAAAGACCAGTGACTTACATCAATGACTAGAAAATAGTTTTCTCCTTCTGGCCATTTCTCATTTGTTTCAAAAAGTTCTGCTTATTTCTGTGCAAAGGAGGCTGTATGCTCCGATTCATTACATAACTGACTTTGAAACTCATTTTTATGACTCAGACTTCGATGCTGACCTCTGCAGCTGCTCGGATTCTCAGCGTTTAAAGAGAGTATGAGTCAAATGGCTTTCGTTGCAAAGACACTGTCACATTATTATAGACTCAGGCTGAAAGTAATTTAATGAATGAGGATGCTCTCTGTTTGTGTCAAAGATTGCTTCCTGCAGTCAGATATATATACCTTACATCACCAAAGACCAATAGCAGGAGCTAGTTTTGCTAAGCCAAAGCGTGTATGTACATGAAAATGGGAATGAAATCTATGGTCCCTTTTGAGCAAAGAGCAAACTTGCACTAAGGAAGAGCAGGTGCATTTGCATTTATCTTAATAAATGGAAATTACCTGGTGGCTGTAGATGTCTGGTAAGTTATCAGTGGGGAAGCTGTGTCAGCCCCATGGGGTGTTTTGTAGACTTTAGGGCATCTCTAGGCAGCTGATTCCTACTGCTGAGGTGATAAAAATATGTGCATCATACAGGTACTGTGGGGAGCCACAACCATACAAGAACAATGTAGTATCTGATTGTTCAGTCTGGCATAGAGAAACTAGAATGATTTCTCCTTCCCCTTGAATACTTTCTTGAATACTTTCTACTTAGCTTTTACCCTAGAATTAGAAAAAATAGGGATGAATGGCATCTCAAGAGATCTGTCTCCTACCCCTGTGGCAATACAAATTTATTCCTAAACCTTTTTTGATGGATGTTTCATTAACCCAATGAGAAAAGCCGCTACGATGGGCTTCCATTACATCCTCAGGCAATCTCTCTCAGAGATTTCCCTTGCCTTACAATTAGAGATTTTTTTTTTGTTCCTAATGTCCACCTTAAAATCCTTGCTGCAATTTATGTCCATCATGTCTTGTCCCATCCCGTGTTGATGGATTTGAAGATTGGTTCCATGTCTGTCTTCACTCATTTCCTCTCTTGATTAAGCAGTTTTTTCGTGTCTTTGCATAGGCCACATACCCTAAGCTTTTGATCATTTTTACTGTAACAGGTTTTTTTTAATCAGTGAAAAAGTAGTTATTTGAATAAAATAATTGTGCTAAATATTGGAAAGACCAAATCCTAATGGCTTTTAATGAAAGTGCTGAATATGGAGATTTCTTTAGATAAATGTTTAAATTGTTATTTAAAGTAATACATATGCACATATACACACACATATATACACATATTAAAGAATCCCACATATATGAAAATCATAGGCAGTCTGCAAAGATAGAAACCAAAGATATGAATTCAATGTTTCATTCCTGAGTTTCTTGGAATTGTTGCCCTAGTACTGCATGAAAATGATGGGTAAAGGAGAAAGGTTTACCTGTATCAGCTCCTAGATGTATTTAAGCCTCCAGAAGCAGTTTTTCATGAGCAAAAGCACTTTAGTGGAAGGTGAAAAATGAATGCTTACAGGAATG
>NW_009230303.1:48375-51578 GCF_000690835.1 Fulmarus glacialis
AATCTGAAATGAATGCTAATAGAGTTTATTCTGTCAGTGATATTTGTTGTTATCGACTGAGATGCGCCTATGTGTTTGATGGCTTTGTGAATTTCCCTGAAAACATTGTTTATCCTGTAGACTTGGATGGAAATCATCACAAATGTCATCCTCCTTTAGATTCTGACTCAGCAGAGCAGTTAAGAACGTACTAAATTCTGAATAAAAGCTTAAATTCCACTGACATCAGTAAGAAATAAATACGTGCTTAAGCATTAAGCGCATTTTAAAGGTTTTTTGCTAAATCACAATGTTATTTTCAGGTAGCTTCCTTTTCTTTAGCATTCAACAGTTCAGTGCTGTCTGATTTATTGCTTGTTACAATGCATCTTTCATTGGTACCTTTCATGCTCCTTTGTTGTTCAGATGCTCACTGCTGCTATAAATAATGCTGTTGTGTGAGTATGAAAGAACAGTTGCCTCCAGCAAATATCGTTGTATGTTGTCACTACGTTTGTGAAGGTTAAAGATGAATGCTTAAATAAGGTGCTTAATAATGTGCACATTATATATAATATATCTTCTATTCACTGGCATTATTTTTTCCCCTTTTGCTAAGGGAAGAGGTGTTACTGAGTAACAATGGATGCAATAGCTATTTGAAAACACTGAAGAGGGCAGTTGCTTTGTAACTGCAAATGCTTCAGACATTTAAAGTTTGGACCTTTTACTGAAGAGATGATGGGCTTGTCTTGCTTTGCTCCTGTCTGTTACATAGCTTCTCTGGCTGGAGAACTCATCTTGCTATGTGGAAATGCTGTGATGCCTACCTACAGCTAAAGGAGGGGCTGTAAATATTAAGTTTCTTGCAGCTGAGAATACTGAACTTGTAAATGTAGCTAGGGTTTAAGCAACACTGTGTTTCCTCTTAATTAGCTCAAGTGTTCCCTCATTCTGCTTGTCAACTTTTAGGATCTTTGCTCTAAGCACCTAACTCTTCTGGATATATATGGAGCCTACATGCCTGGGTGTCATACAGGATGGTGGAGAATAGAGGTGCAAAGCTTAAGTCCTTTTGTGAATTCATAATTGCACCAACAAAGTTGGTTTATCGCTGCACTGAGTAGGATCTATAGATGAGCAGATGTTACCAGTAAACCCCTGATTTAGGAGACACTGCCTTGTATGGCATTGACATGTTATGGACAGTAGAAAGGATCATTACTGACTGAGAGGCAGAACTTGAAAAAACAGCTGCTGGTAAAATAGGAGGTAGGATCCTCTTTTATCAAAAGACAGTGATTTATTCGCAGTACTGGATCTCACACACATCAGGCTCAGTGTGTTTTTTCTGAATCCCAGGCAGTTCCTGCAGAACCACACCAGAGCTTGCAGGGTCTCTAAGTTTAGGAAACCAAAAGCACATGAATTTTTTGGCTCTCAAGAGACAGCCGCTCAGAGAAGAGCCCTTTCAGACCTTTGGCTTGTCAATTTGTACAGAATTTTGGAAGGGCAAAGTGGAAGAATAGGGATTGTGGGAGTGAAGGGAAGAAAGTTTCCATGAGCTAGAAATCCTGCTTTTTAACTTACTCCATTTCAAGGCAGGACAATGAAGTGTGTCCGTGCAGCAGCTGGGAGTACTTGAAGGCATAGGAATGTTCATGGATATGAGACATGGATATGAAAATTCAATTTTACGGGAGAACTGTGTGACTGATACTCTGGTGAGCTTTATGTAATTTGTCAGTTGTGTCCTTCCTCCAACTTCTTGCTGGAACCATGTGGGCAGGACTGGTGTGGCAGTCTCCTGTAATCACCTTGAGAAACCCATCCTGCTGCCTCCTGCATCTGTAGGGAATTTTCTGCTGGTTCTAATGGGCAGCGCGTGGGTCTCCTGCTGGGGATGTTGGGGTCTGGCTAGACGAGTGTTGTTGCTGATTTTTAAACATCAGCATAGTTAGTTTTCATTTCTCTTTTTCATGGGTTCCTGCGGTAAGAGTCATGGTGTACTAGCTCTTCCTCAAGATCCTTCCTACTGTCACTGATGCTCTGTCAAGCCCCTATTAACTTTGCAAGGCAAGTCATAAAAGTTTAGTTGTGTTTTAAATGCTGGCTTTGTCCTCAAACTTCCACCTGAGTTTGGAAACAAATGTGATGCCTCACGCATAGGCAGCAGCTGATTCCTGCCTTTTAAAGTCTAGGCTCTGTACTGTGTGCTTTATTTTCAGAGAATGCATGGAGTTAAAGTGGTCTTTCAAAGCTATTTGGGGAAAAAAAAGTGTCACGATACTGCCAAATGCTAGAATCTGATCAGCCGCTTGCAAGCTGCCATTTTCAACGTTTCTTACACCTGATTGTGGCAGTGTGCTCCTGGGAAGGTCACTGGTTTTGGTAGCATCGATGTACCTTACGAAAAAGGCATGCCAGAGAACAGCTATGCTATTGATTTTTTTAATATAGTTATGGGACAACGATTGCGTGCAAATGAAATTTAGTCTTGTTTCTTCAGGCTGTGGGATCAAACTGAGCTTTCACTATGAGCTGGAAAAAACCTCACGTTCGCGTTGGTCTCCCAAAGAAAGATAGGTGTCAAGGGGTGTGATGCTTCATTTTAAAGTCACGCAGTGCTGCCATTTTCCCACTGCACAGAAACACGGGATACACCAGGGCGAGCCTGGCAATTCACCTCCATGAGCAGATTTGGTTTGCTCGGCCCCACAAGCAAGTTCCCCATCCCCAGAGAGCCTGCCCTGCTGCAACTGAAACCCTGTCAGTGGCAATCAAACACAACACGTTCATTAATGAGGTGTCATTATGGAGGTAAGTACATCATCAGCACATGGCCACTCGGGCAGTCCCTTATGGTCTGCCAGGGACCATAAGACCCAGCTTATGGTCACTTCATAAGCTGGCTGCTCTAGCACATATTACCTTGGGTGGCCTTCAGGGTGCTCCGTGCTGTGAAATTAACTGTTGCTCATCAATTTCAGTTTAATTGTTGGTGTTAAATTGTCGCGTTAACTCTTCCATTTGAAAGGCAGCAATAAAGGTGCAGAAACCACAGATAGCCCACCACATTATTTATCCACTTTATAGCATTCAGGAGGGACATTCCAACATGGTTTAATGGTCTATGCTGTAAAAACCCAGGCACTATGTTTATGCCGCAGGTGGTGGTCAAAGCCTTAACCTACCTGCCACTCAAACTGTGTCCCTAACCCTAC
>NW_009230303.1:51609-67623 GCF_000690835.1 Fulmarus glacialis
GTTGGAAAACTTGAACCTGCCGGGGGACACCCAGGACTGGAGGTGAGCCCTTTTACACCACGAGCAAAGGAGCTGAGCCCAGGTGAGGAAGGCAGGAGGATGCTCCCCTCTCCGTTATCCAGCTCTTCTTACCCACCAGCTTGGCTGATGCCAGGAACAGAGGGGAGGAGGAGAAATAATCTGCCTCTGTCCTGAGCGGAAGGGTGGTGCTCCTAAACGATGCCATGCAGCTAAGATCAGGGTTCGACTGCAGGCAAACCACTAAGAACCAGTAAGAGGCCAGCATGGTAAAGCCTTATTGCTTTTTGCCTTCACGAGTAGCGTTCAACTTAGCAAAGAGTTTCAGCTAAAATAAAAGGTCAGAGAGATTACAACTTCAGCACTTTCCCCGTGGAATATTTCATTTTCTTCGTTTTGCAAGTCTTGAAACATAGTAGCCTCATCTACGCTTAATTAATCTAAAGCACCAGTTACTTGACCTGAAGCAGCAAAGCTGAAATTTTCAATTTTCATTTCACTGCATTAGTGAGCTCACACCTCCTCTCCTCATTGTTTATTAGCATGGTTCCAAAAAGTAGCATAGGAGAAGAGGTTTAAAAGGTGATACGCATACGCAGCTTCAGCTAGACTAATCTGTGGGTACGCTATGATGTGATACAGTCTCATGTTAATTTTGTACAGGTATCCCAAAGATTTCACTGTAACTTATTTAATGTAATTGCTGACCTAAGACTGAGTATCTAGAAAGTCTGGGATGAATTAATAAAACATACATTCTTCTTTTTTTTCCAATTACAAAAATGGAATGAGAAATTGTACATATATATTATACATATGTATAATTTACTGTTCAGTCTTTGAACTCTATTTGACAGCCTGGAACAGTGATTTTAAATTCATCTATTTCTAATTATTTGGTCTGCTCCCTTGACTATCTTAACCTTCTTCAAACAGAAGAGATTTATTTTTGGAGCATGTTAGGATTTGAATAGAACAAATTAGATGCTGACACGACTTTTTTTTAAGTATAATTAAAATGCATGACCAAGTCACACTTTCATTCCTTTAAAAAAGCATTTTATTACATTAAATATTTAACCTGGGACAGTTAATCCATATTTATCTTACAGGACCATGGCAGCGACTGTAAAATTGCAGGCCATCGATCCCTTCTTGAACTCCTTGGAAAAGATCTATAATGAAATTATGGGCTAAGATTGCCTTATAAAGTTCAGGCAAATACTCCTCTAAGTTGAGCGGTGTTTAAATCAGTAGACCACATCATCCAATACTGTGCTCCTCTCTGTCCAAGAGATGTTGGTCCCTGGTATGCTAACTATTTGGTAATTCCTCGGGTGTTCTCATCAGTAGGAATATCGCCTGCTTTTTTGTTCTTACCTGTGCTGTGCTGCAGGACAGAGATTTTGGCCACCTGAGCAAGGGCCAGAGATGCGCATCAAAAAGGGTAACAGAAGTTGACAAGCCTTTGCCTTAGACATCTTGCATTTTGGGATTGAAGAAATGAGCCAGGTGCAAGGCATGAAAATCCAGTTGAGGTGCCGGGCTTTTACGGGGAGAAGCGGTACAGGAAAGTTTGTAAAGTTCTTCCTTAGAGCCTTCCTTCTTGATTGCTTCTTTAGATCTTCCTCTCAGTTTACCATTCATCACTTCTTACCCTTCTGGTATGGGATATGCATCGATTGCACAGACTTTTTTTTTTTTTAATTGTAAACTAACTTTGCTTTCCCATATCGATTTCTTGGGCGTCAAATGGATATGCAGGAAGCTCTGAAATTTGGCCTGAGCCATTTAAATATCTGCTCATTATATATATGTATAATATAAATTTATGTATAAAATTTGCCAGATATTTCATCAAAAAACGGGTACAGTTTAAGGATTGCTCCTCATAAAAGGGAAGGTGTTACGAGAGTAATGAAAAAGAGTAATATTTACAAGCATAATAAAAAATTATACTTGTAAAACAGCTTTCACAAAAATACTTGTTTGGTTTGAATAAAATTAATTAGTTTGGGATCAAATAATTTTGATAAAAAAGTTAAGAATCGGAATTTTTTGTCCCGATGGTTTAAAACAGATAAGGTTTTTTTTTAAATGCTGTGTGTTCAGTAAAATGTCTGTTTCTTTTAGACTTTCATACCAGTGCTGGAGGGAATTCAGACGTGTGCTGGCATTTTTATCATGAAACAAATAATGGATGATTTTTAATTCTTTTTCTTTTTTTTTTTTTTCACAGCAACTGTCATAGATTGCTGCTTTGTGGAGAGAGAGAATGGAGGGGGCCAGGCACCAGCAGGTTTCCTGTGAGATGCTCTATTTGTGTCGTTCCTGACACAAGGTGCTGAAAGCCATTTCCAGACTTTCAGACCCTGGGGCAGGGCCAGATTAGTTGGATTTTCATCCGAGTTCTCTAAACCACCAGCTGCTAAGGTCTGCAAATATAATTTCATACTCTTCTGTGACTTAGCATAGATCCTCAGATTCACATCTTCATGTAAATTAAACAGAAGTTGGGGAAAGGCATTTTACCTGAACAGATTTCACTGAAGTTCAGATGCTATTTGTAGTGCCTGCTGCTAGCTGTGGTGACAGATGGTTGATAGAAAGATGACTGATAACAGGAAATGCATCTTAGAAAACCATGTATTAAGATCTTTGGAATGGAAAATGCAGATTAAGGAAAGAAGTTTTTCCATATTTTTTCCCCATTATTACTAAAAAGACTGATTTTCTTTCATTCTTTCGTTCATTCAGTCATTTAAACAGCAGCAGTGTGGACAGCTGAAACTCTGCACAGAGGGGCAACGAGTAAACACAGAAATAAATTCTTGCTTTTTTCTTCTATGAGTGCCACAAGAACAGTCAACAAATGCTAGAAATCAGTGCAAATTAGTAAGCACCTCCTCTCACCAGCCTGTCAGTGTCTATCCCTACTTTTGGCGTTCCCTTAAACTGTAAGTATTTCAGGATAAGCATCCTTCGCACGTGCCTTCAGTTAACTGAAGCGCTTTGGACACTTGCACATTGCAGCTGTGCATTCGGAGCAGCCACAGCAATTCGTATAAAAGTGTTCCAGTTAACCTGCAAATGGGGATATAATTCAGCTAGAGAGAGTGTGTAAACAGTACTTTGCTAAGACAAATCCTACTGTGAAAATGAGAGGTGGATATGCTTCTTGTAATTGCTTTGACTGACGGTAAATACGTTGCCATTGCAGTTGAATATCAATACATGGACCAAATCCGAGTGGCAGAAAATGAGCTCTAGCTATCTAGAATATCTAGATCCTTCCAGAGTGTTTGCTTAAAAAATAACCACAAAAACTTGACCTGTCAAACAAGGGAGATAGGAATTCACCTGTGAGCCATGCTTTAAAGCAGATACTAATAACGTACCTGCATTTGGATAAAAGCTTCATTATTTTTTTGGCAAATCTTACAGTCCAAATATCAGGAGCTTCTGTTGTCTTCAGTTTGCTGAAGGTGCAGGGCACATTAATCAGTAAATTTAGGCACTAATCTTGTTCCAGATTTTATTAAATATAGGACATTGTTAATCCCACACATTATTACAGGTGAAATGAAATCACAGCCATGTCCAAAACCATCACATTGTTCTTACATCATCATTCTTATCAGAGTCAGCAAATAATCTGATGTGCATTAACGATGAAACAATCCAAATTGCACTTGAGTCTGAAAGAATCCAGCAGGGGATTCCTAGAATTAGCAAGTAAAAATGGAGGAAAGAATAAAACTACTGAAAATTATTTTGATGTAGCATTAGAGTTTTTTTGAAAACGTGTTTTTCATGGTAAATGTCTGCTTGCATTAGAAAAAAATTTCATCACAAAAGTCAAAACCTGAAAATTTTTACCAACAAAAAAAGATTGTGTGTGTGCACTCTTAAGCTTTTTGATGACAATCAAGGCCTTTCATGAAAAGAGTAGCAAAAATTTTCACGAGACAATCATGGAAATGGGAAATGCAGTTAGGTCTGTCAACTAGCCAGTAGACTTCCTAACCAATTTCACTGTTAAGCATGGGAAAAAACGAAACGAGGACAGATTCTTAGTGATGTTTAAGCAGTATTTGCTTAGCTCCTAACAATAGATTTTCAAAGTTTTCTAAAGGAGACTCCCATGATTCCCTTTCTTTTGACATTTCGAAAGCACGTTACAATCCCTTCAACAACTCCTATGAAAAAATTCTAAAATGATTCCTTTTTTTAAAGAAAAACATGTGAAATGAGAAATCATCATGCTCATTTTATTTCTGTAGAGAAATAAATCAAAAGCTCTATATACATATGAAATTGTTTTGCTCATCACCTTCCCGAAGAAGAGAGACTTTAATTAATCCTTTCTCTGAGAAAGATATTAAATCCTCATCTAATCCCTAAGCAGCAGTTCATATAAAGTCTAGAATCATTTTGATGTTTATAACCACAGAAAACATGATTTTCTCCTAAAGCAAATTGTGCTACAAAAACTATGAATGCTTCAAATGCAGAGATGTTTTGCTTTTCCTTCATTTAATCTCTCCCTGATTTGATACACCTGTGGATGCATAACAATAACTTTTTTTCTTCCAATTTTCTTTCTGTTCCAAAGAGAAAAATTAAGGAACGCTTCAACAATTTTGGTCTTTTAAAAAGTTCTGAAAACTTGGCTCTGGGTAGCAGGAGCAATAAATATCTCCCACACTGGTTTCAGGTTTGTTTCTAATGACTTCAACAAATCAGGTGTTCTATTTGCTATTTTATGTATTCCGCCCACACCACTGTTATGCACTGGAAACTTTTTGCACTCCTGTTTCCTAGATGATACCTATTACTTTATCCTGTATAGCTTTATTACAAGAACAATATGACTTGTTTCAGAGGTATGTTTGGGCAAGGACTGAAAATTTCTTGCCAAACTAATGGAGATGTTGTTTTGTCTGTGTAAACAGTAAATCAGCTCTGCTTATACATAGGAGGAAATCAATAACCTACTCCCAGGTGGAGTCAGCAAGCCAGACCGTCAGCTCACATGTGTGGGCACAACCTGTGAGCTGCTGAGGTTTGAGCCCATTTATTTCCATGAAGATCTGGCACCACCTGTCCGTAACTTACTGCAAATAGAGCGGTCGTCCCTGGCTAGCAAAGGCTGCCTAGGTGTAATGTGATCAATTGGGTAATTATACCCATTCTGAAAACAACAAACTGTTTTACATTTCTCAGAGCACTTGTATCATAATACTCACATTTACAATGGTGAGCAAAGAATCATTGGCATAAGATATTCAAATCATTGTGCATATCTTATTGAAATGCCAGTGGTCTAAGAGCCATAAAAGTTTATTCAAATGTGGGGACATAAAAATACTGGACTGAGTTGATTTGCTTAGTTAAAACTTGCTGCGTTTTTGGTGAGTAGGTGACGTGAATACCTACATCAAGTACATCCAAAACCTTATGTCGGTTGCTAAATTTTGTATTTTTCTTTAGACAGCATTGTTTCTTTGAACTGTCCTTTCTGCTTCCAAGTCAGCATATGGAGCAGTCCTCTTTTACTCCTCGTTCTTCATTGGATCGGAACAGTAATCAAATGGTTTTATTTGTTCAGAAATGGAAATGATAGCAGTCCATTTCCCCATTTTTTTAATGAATATATATTTCATAATGTCATCAGGAACATTAATGTACTGCCTTTGATATTCTAAAAAATTCCAGATAATATCCAAAGAAGTATGCCTGAAAAATGTATTAGCAAAAGACTGTGGTATTTTGGAAATGAAATTTTGAATCACACAAGACTGAGTAATTTACATCTATATTCCAGTCTAGGAAGAGCTGGCTTGCAGAAGACTTTTTTCCTGTGCTATTTGTCTAACACTAGAAAAAAAAAGTTGTTGTATAGTGTACCAGATCTGGATTGCTGTTCTGGCCAATGTATGTTATTAAACTGCTCATGGCAATATGCAGTGACACATATCAGCGTGAACAAAGGAATAAAGACTTTATCCACACGAGCTCTCTGATGAAGCTGAGACAGTTTCTTCGGTGAGTATTTCTTTGCTTCTCTCTGTTCCCTCTCCCTTTCCTCTGCTCTGCAATCTAGTGAATTCAAAGTAAGTGCTGGCACAAAGCTGGTGGGATTTGAATAACTCGTCCCTCTTGCTGCCTGAAAATATACATCATCCTCCTTTAGGGAAATTACCTGGGACGCAATTGCGTATTATGGCCAATATTTTCTTCTGATCCCCCACATACGAGTTCTGACCTGGGACAGATTTCACCTGCTAACAGGTTATTTTCTGACTGCTTTTGGAGGGGAGAGCAGTGGGTGAAGTGTACCTTTTTCTGGAGATCCTCAAAAACTGAGCTTCAATAATTGAGGAAGTTACACTGTTCAAACTGTTCTTCAGGTGCCTGTTCGTGGTAGCAGTGCAGTACATTTATTTTCCTCTACCTTAGGCGTTACTAAAGGGAAATTGGGTGTAACTTGTTCCCCTTCCATACAGTGGCTTTTTTTATTTCTCTATATGTGTGTGTCCCTGTGCAGGCAGTCAGATGCACGCCTGCTACTGCGAAGGATTTTTCCTCTAGCTCTGTATAAATTCTTCAGCCTTTTTATAAGTGGAATTAAGCCTAAGAGCAGTTAGAATTCAACTGGCTGCTTCTATATTTAATAAATAATAACCCTGCCATGAAATTGTAATTGGCAATAAAAAGTCCTGCAATTCATCTAACGGCTTTCCACCTCCATTGTAAATCTGTACTTCCACTCTGCTGCTCATCGCCAAAAGACAGAGTGTATTCATTACTTCAGATGCAACTTCTTCCATAGAAAGGAGAACTGGGATGCAGGCATTTTAAATTCTTTCTTCCCACACTTTCTTTTAGTCTCCTACCTCCCTGGAGGCACAGAGTTCCTCCACTTTCTTGACCTACATTATGGTTTGTGCTGGTCTTTTCCCAAGCTTTTAGTGTTGATGAATTAGACTAATTTCTCTAGATCACCACCACCTCTCTCTCTAGCATCTGTAGTACTATTGGATCGGAGACTAATGCTGGTGATACAGTCTTTAAGCGTGCTCTAATGTATTAATTGTTGCTTTTTGCCGTGTTTGGAACATTAATTTTAAACTTTTCGTAGAACTGTATTTTTTTAAATCTCCTGCCCAACAGAAATACATAGCAAAAGTTCAGTTTGCTCTGAAACGAACAGCTCGCTCACTGCATGGGTTTGCCTACCCCTGCTTTGCAGAGGAGGCTCAGCACAATTTTAGCTCACTGCTGATTTCATCGGTTCAGATTTGGCACTCAAAGACCATGGCGCTGCAAGGGCACACCATTCTTTAAACAGAGGATTAGATCCCTGTTTATAGAGGCTCTGTCAAAAGTCATAGTTGAACGCTCAGGTGGATATTCCAAGTGCTCTGTGTGCCCACAGAGTTGGGGATAACTACACAGACAGCAGAGTCCAGGTGGATGAGGAATGACAGCCAGAAGGGTGTGAGTTTGTGTCACACCTTCACTTTACAAAGCTCTTCCTTACGGGAAAGGAGGTCGCTTGGCCAAGGTCAGAATGGGAATTTGCAGAGGAACAAGGAACTTAGTATCTTCCCTGAACTGCAAGCCTGTGCCTTAGCTGTTGGGTTACTCTTCATCCCCTGCAGAGAAAGAGAGAGCTTTATCAGCTCCAGGCATCCTCTGCACTCTAAGGGGCGAGCAGCTCCTAAATCAGTGCAGGCTTGAATGGAAATAATGGAAACAACAACTTGTGTGCAACCACCAGAGGTAGCAGGCAGGGGGGTAAGGAGTGGCAGGAGAGCAGTGTTTCTCTACCAAGCAGATATGATGTGAATTCCGTATGCTGTAGTCTGAGATGGACTAAGAATTGGTGAAGAGGAAGAGAAGAGAGGAGAGAAGAGAGAGAAGAGAAGAGAAGAGAGAAGAGAATAATTTTCACTTGGAAAGGACCTACAATGATCATCTAGTCCAACTGCCTGTTAATTTGGTTTTAGTTCAATTAAACATGGGCAAAGGGAAGAAAAAGGCTTTTAAGCACCAATATGAAAACTGTATTGAAAATAATTCCTATTTATATATGTTAAAGGCAATATATGTGTCGGTGGTGGCTGTTTAAAACACTGTAAGAAGTTGGCTTGTGGAAACCTTGAACCCAATTTTCCTCCAGTGGCCTTCCTGTACTCTGCGAAACAGAGCTCTGGCCCTGCTGAGGCTCTGGCTCGGAGCTCAGAAGCCTATAAATGCACAACAAGCTGCTGATGCCAGTTTTAGACAAAATGGGAACTATTACCTGTGTCTGCACAGCCTCTCTGCCCCCCCTCTCAGTGTGCATTAGCGCTCATTGTAGTTAACTGGGACGTTAAGCGGAGGGAGGAGACGGGCAGGACATCCATATGGCTGGCGTTTTGTTCTCTGCGGTTGCCCCGTTAATGAGCATACGGTCTGCCGGGCGATGCGGTCGGGCAGGCTGGCTGCGCGCCTGCCGGGCGTGCTGGGAGCTGGCCAGGGCTCACCTGAAGCCGCCTTTCCCGTTTGGCAGCGCAGCTTTATTTCTGAGCCGCTTTCCCGTTCCAGCTGCAGCGGGCATGCCAGCCCTTTGAGGAGGGCAGACGGTGCCTTGGCAATTGGAAGCGGAAGATTTTGAATGAAAAAATCTTTCTGGTGACAATGTGAATTGTGAATTTATTCTACCACCCTACTGGCATCCTTGCGCATAGCTACTTGCCAGGACCTGATGGATGCCATATATGTTGGCTACTTACTCAGCTCCTTAAAAGTAGGAATACTCCAAGTGACTGTGTTGACTGTCTCAATATTTTACAGGAATGCACATTTATTAGGCATCTGTTGCAGTTCATGGGGCTTGGCTCTTCTTTTGCTAAAGCTGCTTGCAATTCCAGTCACTGAACAGGAGGCAATCCTGCTCTACAGCAGATTGAATGAATGGAGAATCAGGCTCTTGCAAAATATGTGATTTTCTTGATGGTTATATTGAGGGGAACAGAGCAAAGGAATTTGACATTTCAGGGTGTCTGACAGTTCCACTAACACGATATTCATATTTAATGGTCGCCTTCTACGTGTTTTCTTCATCTGCTTGCTTCTTTTCAAAGATAATTCCTTAAGGATTGCTTATTCTTCTGCAAGAATTTCTTAGCAAAAACACATAAATGGCTGTGTATCCTTTTTGTAAAATGGACCAATCTGAATTAAGACTACAAACAGTAATGAAGATGTGAAAAAAATCTCCTCCTTTTTAAATTTAAGTTATCTATGGAAGAGAAACAACGTGCTCGTATTTTATCATTACTATTATAAAAATGCTCTGATTGCTATGACTCCAGTACTTTACTAAAATTTAGACTTTTGCAAAAGATCTGATCCAAAACTTAAATCAATAGGAAGAATCCACTTGCTGGCAGTTTGGGGACCTGATTCAAAGCTGGATAGACACTGACAGGTCAGGGACCAGGCTGGAGCCCAGCAGAGAGCAGTCATCTCATTCTGTGAAGGCTTTTAATAATTCAGAATTGAATTTGTTCACATTCTGGATGAAAATCAAACACAAATTTCTCCATAAAAGGGAAAGGCTCTTCAGCTCCAGCTGTCAACCCATAACTCCAGAACTCAGAAATTTGGGGAACTGGCGAACGCAGCGGGCTGTCAGCCCCATGGACCGAGGTGACCCGTGTAGCGCAGTTGGGACAGAGTCACAACCCGGGAGTCTCTGTAGCTGATAGCCGAGATTCACACGCGTGCAAAGAGCAGCTTGGGAATGGCTGAGATTGGCTGCCAGGCTCCCAGGCATCATGGGAGTAAAATGTTTGGGAGTGAGGTTGAAACCAGCTTCTGAAATCTTGCTGTGTCCCCTGAATCTTCAAATCCTAACTACAGCCATTTCATTTAGAAAGGTGGAGAACGGGAGTTAGAGGTTTCTGTCAAGAAAACCTAATAACTCTATATTTAGCCCATAAGTGATCATTGCTATTTCAAGTCTTCGAAGATTTAGAAACTTGTTGTCATCTAGACCTGGAGAGGCTAAAAAAAGTGTAAAAACACGAGTGCAATTGCAGGGGGAATAGTTACATCCTAGCCAATGCACATTCGGAGCTCCCTTGCTTCGCACACAGCACTGACCTCCAAGAGTCCAGAAATACAGGCATCCCTTCCCAGCCACGGCGCAGGCTGCGGGGACGCTTGCAGCCGTGGTCAGTCGCGGCTCTGAGGGCAGCACTTCAGCCTGTTTGGGTATCTATCTCCTACCGCGATGAACAGATCTGGACTCCTCCGGAGGCGCAGCGCCAACAGAAAACAATGTGCATGCTAAGCAGCTTGTAAACCAAAGGAAAATGAGCTTTCGTCAGACAACAGGATTTGTGTCACTAACGTGTGATTTCTGCTCCTCTCCTGTGCAGCGGGGACGCGGGAACGCAGCTGTCCAGTGGTCCTACGCTGCCAGAGTCGGCAGCTGAGCCCCTCTGCGCTGCCCCAGATGTTCGGCTTCTGGAGGGAAGGGATGTGCACTGGGAAGAGCAGACTGACCTTCCTCTTCCAAGGCAGCATATATGGATTTGGATAAGCATGTTTTTTTACAGAAAAGCAATTAACTCGCTGTTCTTCTAGAAGCAAGAAATACCTCATTCTGTTTCTTCCTGCAGTCTGATAGCATTATTTCTTCTTTGCATTTAATGTGATTACGTCCAAATACTGCAGGGTGCAGGAAACTCCAAACAGCAAAAATCCAAATATTTTTTCAATTTACTCCCAATACTGCCGAAATGCAGCAAAGAGAAATCTACTGTAAATTGTCTGTAAAAAGTAATATAGACTTGAGCAGATGTTATCTTCTGTCCATTTCAGACGTGACTAATTTTTGAAACAATTGGACACATTGGAACAGTTAGATTGGCTGACTTTTGGCAAATTGTCAACATCGTGCACAACAAATACTGCCACACAACAGTTTCTATCAGGTAAGATAAAATAGGGAAATGCATAGCATACATATTCCTGTATAGTCCCGCCTCCTACCACTGCTGGGTTTTGAAGAGCAATGTCCGTTGTGGCTGGGGCAGGGAACAATTGGACACATTGGAACAGTTAGATTGGCTGACTTTTGGCAAATTGTCAACATCGTGCACAACAAATACTGCCACACAACAGTTTCTATCAGGTAAGATAAAATAGGGAAATGCATAGCATACATATTCCTGTATAGTCCCGCCTCCTACCACTGCTGGGTTTTGAAGAGCAATGTCCGTTGTGGCTGGGGCAGGGCCTCTGCCTACACCGTGGTGTACAAAATGACCCATCTCCATCTATTGTGTTTCACAGCTGCTGTGCAGGAGAGACCATAGTCTCTGCATGAGGAATTTCTGGCTTAAATAATCAAAATCACTGTTTTGTACCTGCTTTTTAAAAACTTTGACTCATTGTGTCTTTTTTTTTCCAGAGGCGCCTGCCTTCATCTCATCGTATCCATCTCTGGATTTCACTTACTGCAGTTGTGCAAGGTTTCCTTCTCCTGCGAGTAAGGAAAATCACGCCACTGTGGGGAGATACAAGGTATGTGTTGCAGATGTCCCCCCATGTGTCTGCACATGGAGGGTATCAGTGTTGTTATCCACTGCAACTGCAGAGTATTCTTTTCAGCTTTCACTGGAGCCATTTACGCTCTTAGGTTTTCTGGCCCTCTGGTTCAAGGCTGTATTTAAGAAAACTAAATTTGTGTAGCTTTTGAGACGAAGATAATAAGAATGGCCGATGAAGTGGCCTCTGAGACAAGTCCTCTCTATTCTTCTTCCAGAAGGGCAACGAAGCTGGTGAAGGGTCTAGAGAACAAGTCTTACGAGGAGCGGCTGAGGGAACTGGGACTATTTAGCCTGGAGAAGAGGAGGCTGAGGGGAGACCTCATCGCGCTCTACAACTACCTGAAAGGAGGTTGTAGTGAGGTGGGGGTTGGTCTCTTCTGCCAAGTAACTAGCGATAGGACGAAAGGAAATGGCCTCAAGTTGCGCCAGGGGAGGTTTAGACTGGACATTAGGAAAAATTTCTTTACTGAAAGAGTGGTCAGGCCTTGGAACAGGCTGCCCAGGGAAGTGGTGGAGTCACCATCCCTGGAGACGTGTAGATGAGGCGCTTAGGGACATGGTTTAGTGGGCATGGTGGTGTTGGGTTAACGGTTGGACTCGATGATCTTAGAGGTCTTTTCCAACCTTAATGATTCTATGATTCTATGATTCCAAATAATCCACTCTCTTTGTTTAAAGATTATTTTCAAAATTGCTTGATCTTTCCTGTGGTATAATACTAAAATGTGACTTAAAAAAAAGCTATTCAAAAAGGTTAAGAAAGCAGTATCGCATTTTATTATACATTAGAAAAATTTTGGTTAAGAATAATAATTTGAGAGCATTTTGTATTAAAACAGAGGGAAGACTCAATTTCTCTCTCTGTAAAACTGTCTTAATCTCTTCAAGCACTGAAAGTTCTCAGAGGCTTTTCAACATCCCGGCTGAGGAAAACAACAAAGTAGGAATCGATCGTCTATTCCTTCTCCACAGAGGAATTGCTAGGATTTGATCTTGCCTTTTATAGGCTTTTGAGATTCAATCCTTAAAGTCTTTTATTTTGCCATTCATTGCAGAGGTATTCAACAGTTTGTTTAATCTCAGGGTGAGGAGTGAGGTGGGGGAGAACAAACCCCAAGCACCAAATTTTGGGGAGCTAGCATGACTTTGTAGAGGTTTCAAAACAAAGTGTTGTATCCTAGAGAATTAGGTTAATTCTAGACATGGTACTATAGGCAGCCCATGCCTTCAAATTCTGTGACTAAACGGACAGAAAACAGCATTTTGACAAAACCAGCCATCAACAAACCAAGGCAGTGACAGTGACTGAGAAATACTCAAAGACAGAAAAGCTAATAGTAATGGAAGACCTGAATTACTCCTGTGTAGACTGGGAAGTGCTGGAGCGGGGCACGGTATAGCCTTTTATAGCACCATAAGCACTACTTAGAGCAAGTAGCTGGCAAAGCCACAAGAGAAGTCACTCTTGGTTAGTCCTGAGAGCTGTGCACAATCTGGCATGCGATATAACTACTGAAAAGCCTCTTAGTGCCTGTAATATGCTCGAGCATAACAGCTCTATAGGAATGAGAGCGCCAAAAGAAAAAACCATTCCGTGTAATAACTTTTAACTCTAAGAAAGAGAATTCTGTAAATATAAGAAAGCCAGGTAAGAAGAAGGAAGAAGAGCAAAAAAACTGGTAGGATGCTTTCAAGAAGCTTGGATGCTACCTAAATACTTCATAGCAGAGGTTCAGAGTCAACCTGTATGATCAGTCAGAAAAAACTTCAAAAGGATTTCCTCCTCTTTTTGGATAATACATTAATGAGCATTTTCCCAGTGATTTTCAGCAAAACATAGTGGTTCTGGGACATTTCTTTTTTTCTGATCACATTCCAACCTGTGCATCGTTCGCAGCTGTTAAATATTGGTCACTGGTGCATATGGATCAATGCTGATCCTTTCTCATCATGACTGTTACTAATTATCTGTATGGGCCTGGACTAATTCCCTCCACTGAATGACTCCAGCATCTCCTGGAGAGGTCTGAATATTGCTCAGACACTCAGAAGTTTCCCCGGTCCCTAGAACAGCCTGGTCCAAAGCCCCAGATCCAGACATGTCCCAACTTGGGAGGGTTCAGAGTCAAAACCTAGTCCTGAATTTCACTGCTCGTGCCCCCATGCCCTGCTATTACTGGCCCTGGGAGGGCCCTGCAGCCACCCCCTTCTTGCTGCTCACGTAGGCGGGGGTGGGCACAGCCCCACCTGGACCGCGGGCGCAGATGCTGTGGGCATGTTGTATAGACCCCTGCCCCAGCAGCTGGGAAGAGGGTGTGCTGTGCTGGCCCAAGAGAGGAGTTGAATGCCTCCTGAGCTCCCACGTGGCCATCTGTGCTTGCACACGCGTAAGCACAGGACTATATTCTGCCGTGAGCAGGTAATGGGAAATTGAGTTGGGGGGGGCACAGCTGTGAAAACACATCGTGTTCTGCTTAGGATTGCATTGGTATCGAGGCAGAGCATCTCCACAAAGCTGAACGAGTTCTGGATTTACATGTGATTTTGCCCTCCGGTCAGGGAAGATGTGCACACCTTCATCTGCCGTCTTGGTGTAAACCTGGAGTAACGCTGCTAGAGATGGGGAAAAACATCTGAATCGATGGAGGGTAAGTGAGCTTGGTGCCCAGAAAATCGGTGAGTAGAAACATAATTGATTACCTTGTTCTGAAGAGTCCTTGAGCCTCTGTCTAAGTGATGCCAGCAATCCCTAGGAGCCGTACCTTTCCAGACAGGCTCTCCGTATGGCGAAGAAAGCACTGCCTGTACTGGGTGTGCAGCAGGTTTGAGCTCTTTGCAAAGGGAAGTGCGAAGGCCCATTTATGGTATTTTTTTTCCTTGGTAAAGACAACTTCAGAAGTCAGATAGACACTGACAGGGAAATTGTGATAGCTTAAGCCTAAAAACTTAATAGGGTTTTGCTAATACAGGAGGGTGTGTTGGTGCTTGTGTATGGGTATACCGTAATTGTGCAGGTAATCGAAACCAAAGCGGGCTGAGCGAGGGTAAGTAAGCAAAGCCGCTGAGTGGACTAGCCAGGCTCCTGAGCTTAATGCAGGGAGGAGGTTCATGCTTTTACTGATTCCAGAGCTGGCAACTTGGGGTGTAAGACAATCCAGAGTCCACAAGGTACATGGGTGGGTCCGCATGTGCTGACTTTCTTACTGGCTGCTGCTCCTGCTGCTGGAAAGAGTATGTGGACAGCTGTCGTCAGAGTTGTACCGAAAGAAAGCTCAAAGGGACAACGCCAGCTTGGCTTTTTTTTTTTTTTTTTTTTTAATCTATCACTCAGCTGCACTAAAGCCCGACACCTCTGGTAGCCAGCAGTGGAGCAGTGAGAAGCTGGTTTTGTTGCTGCGCTTTTACGGGAGAAGCTTGGCTGCGTTAACTCTTGCAAAAACAAGCACCTAGACAACTCGAACAAAAATCGGTGATGGAGGGCGGCTCCACAGAAGCCAGCAGCAGCTCCCAGGGAGGCACCGGCTGGCTGGATCTTACCCTTGTCACCTGCACTGAAACGGTGACTTTCACTGAAGTGGTGGCAGAAGAGGAGTGGGAATCCTTTTACTATTCTTTTAAGGTATTCTTTTAAGGCATGCGTTACTTTTCTCACATGCTTGCAGCTTTGGTGCATTTTCAGCACCTCTGCGGGGAGGCAGCTATGATTATTCAACTTTTTTGCCCAGATATTTGTGGGTTTTTCCCCTGCAAAGACAGCGGACAGCATGTGTGAGGCATTTATTGAAAAACAAAATAGTTGCAGGAATTAGAGTTCAGACTTTCAAGTCTTAGCCAATTGTATCCCCTTCCAAGAGGGGATGGTACCATTTTTCTATAGAGGTATTGTAATTATACATGCATCTTTAATCAAAAGCTTGTATTAGTTTAACACATATTTTATGTAATTTCTTATAGCCATCGTCTTGACATACAGGATTTCTTTTCAATTTTCCAGCTGCAACAAATATTGTACACAAGTGAGAGGTTTTTTTGTTGTTTTGGGTTTTTTTTTAATCATGAAGGACAGGTTCTAATTAGTTGGTTGGTTTGTTTGCTTTTAACTTGAGCGGGGGATGCAGTGTCTCTTGAAGGCTGCTGTTAAGAATGCACCAGATGAATCATTCGGTAGTGAATGCTGTTGAATGACATGGGAAGTGTATTCATTCATCTCCCCAAACAAACATCATCCTTGCAATATGTGAATGTAGGAAAAGATGAAAGAGGTACTGAAATTCATCTTTCCTTCAGATTTCTGTTGTCATTGCGTAATTTCATGCTGCATGCCGTGTGTCACTGTACAAGTTAAGTTCAAGTTAGTAAAAAGTCTGACAAGGAGTACCCTGCC
>NW_009230303.1:67641-96838 GCF_000690835.1 Fulmarus glacialis
ACTTTCAACTGGAAAGGTATAGGCACTTACATCATTTGGCAATATGTTAGGTAAAAGGGGATATGTTCAGAGGCAATTTTGATTTCTGTGAGATTGTTAGTGCTCTGACACAATGCCGGTGGAATCAGTGGGATTACAACAGGTTTCCACCCCTGTTAAGGAAAAAGTTGATCTGTGGTTCTACAATTAATTAATGAGGGCCTCTTTTAACATGCTGCTGATACATTTTTTTTCTTGATAAGACAGCACTTTCTTATCTAGGATTTCAAGGATGAAAATTCTTTTTTTTCCCCTCTTTTTTTTCTCTCCATGTTAGACTCCTAAAATGCTCTTGAAAAAAATCAGATGCGACAAGCAAAATATTTTTAACAACTTTCTTTTTATCTTCTTTGTTCTTTCCACAGTTAGGGCTGTAAATCTGAACAATGTCATGGGAGCAGTATTTTATAATGGTAAAAGTGACAATTAATTCCACGATTAGAAAGTTCCCAGGCAGAAAAATGCTCCTTAATAGGGGAGATTGAGTAAATTACAATAATTAGGAAACCATGGATAGTCATGCATGCTCGTCCATTGCTAAAGGAAACTTTAGCTGATTCTGTTAGCTGAGAGCTTCTCATTAGACTTGCACTCCTCTCTCGGATGTCTAGCTCTGGCATATATAGCATGAACTTGCAAGGAGGTTCACTGATTTCACATCAATTACTAGTTGTTGATAGGCATGGAAATATTTTGACTCTGGAGACAAGTGACAGCTGGTGCTGCTGCAGGAAAGGAGGGATAAAGCACCTGCTCTGATGACTACGGTGCAGGGAAGACAGGGCTCCCTGCCAGCAGTTTCAGCTCTCTGTAAAATCTCACATGTGGAAGGTGCTGCTGATACCTGCTGACTCGGTTGGCTGTCCTTCACCAGCGCTGCCCACGTTGTGGCCGTGTCCTTGCCCCTTCCAGCAAGCCAAGCAGCATTTCTTTCCTCTTCACAAAGGTCTGGTTAAGTAGCTAAAGTAATAAAAGTTTCAGCTTGGAATAGGCTGAACGAATTAAAACCCAGAGCTCAGTGCTCAAAATGTAGCTACAAATGGGGCTTTGGCCTTTTATTGGGATTTTCAAACACGTTGTAGCCTGTGGCTGACAGTAAAGGCAGCCTGGATGAACGGCCACCCCTCAGGTTGACTCCAGAGCCTGCATGCCAGGATGCAGACAGGTCACACAAGCTATTTCTGCTTGGGAAATGCAGGTGTAACCTATCTTACCAAAGCAGTCATAGGAAAACACGATCTAAGCCGATAAATGGAGACGAGAGAGTGACACTCGCCCAGTACCCGGAGCAGTTCCTGTGTTAATGACTTTTTAATGATTTTACCCAGTGACAGCTACATAGCATATCTCAACATGCTGCTCAAACTATGGGAGCATGCACTGGTTTCTTCTTTTTCTCCCATGCTTCAAAAGGACAGCCTGTACCCGCCTAAGGTAGTGTCTGTGTTATACTGTGGTGGCAATGTGGCAAAAGTAAAATAATGCACCTTAGAGCATTTCAGTGCCAGAAAGTCCTGTTACAGGCTGAGCTGTGAGTGCTTCCCTGCTCCCCCTGCCAGAAGCATTTGGGTTTCTGTCTGTTCCTCTTCAGAGCTTAACAACTAAATCCTGCGCTGCTTCAGATTAGAAAGCATTTTGCCAGTTCAATTAAATTTCTTCTTTTTTTTTTTTTTTTTTGGCTGGAAAATGGAGCATTTCATCCACTTGGAGGAATGCAGATTTCACTTCTGTTAGTCATTACCATAGCTCCTTGGCCAGCTGCTCACCAAGGCTTTGCCCATGAAGTCTGCTTTGGGGCTGTGGCCATGGGTACTAACGAGGCTGGCTCTCTGCATGCAGAATTGCAGCCTTTGGGGCAGGACTGGGTGCACCCACGCACCACGCAAGCACGCAAGATGAGCTGGTGCTTCCCATGGCAAAGGCTCATCAGGTTTTGCTGCTGTGTTATGGCAAATGGTCCCCGAAAACCCGGGCCATATTTCTTCCCGGGTGCCTTTACATGAGGCCTGCAGGTAGGTTACTGTCTTAAACCACAAGAAGTCCTGTTGGCTATGTCAGCACCAAATTCGGAACAGATGTGAAAATTGGTATTAATTACAGCTCCGACCTCCCAGGCCAAAGGAGAGTTCATTGCATCCCTTTACAATCTCCCCCATATGCATTTAATCTATGTGTAAAAGGGCTCTAAGCGAGTATCAACTGCCCTCTGCCAAATACAGTAATCTGAAAAGAACAGAGGTCATCTGAACACCTGTGGCCTTCCTCCACTTTAGGGCCTTCTTAACTCTACAAGTTAACCTAACAAGGTGCAAACCAGAAACCTGCCTTGAGAGAAGTTGAAATCTCAGAATAGGTTTGCCCGGGTTGTCCACAGGGTTGGGAGGCTTCATCAGGGCTGGGGGAAGCACCCCACCTTGCCAGGCCCCCAACAGCCCCGAGGCTTCCCCAAGGGTAGGAGCATGTGCTCATCCTCAGCGAGGATTGAGTAGGGCTCATCTCTTTTTTAAGAGGTCTACTGAGAAATAGGGTGCCCTACTTTTACGCAATAGAGTAAAGGTTGGAGTGCTCAAAAGAAGAAAAGTTCCAGCCGCTGTTCCTTTCTCGGTGGGACTGTGTTCCCAGCCTCATCTCCTGCCTCCCAGGAGAGTGGGCTGACTTCCATGATCTAGTACATTTTCTTCTTTTGTTTTCTGATGTGTAGAGTTGAGCCCTCACCTGTGCAGCAGGACACAAAGGTTCTGTCGTTCACACCCAAGACTGTTTGGGAACCCCAGTCTCTCCCCTGCCAGGTGGGAACCCCAGCCGCTGGTCCACACATTGACGTCCCCCTCCCTCTGGCCCCCTGAGCCCTGGTCCCTGTGCCATGCGGCATCGCCACAGCAGTGACGCTGAAGTGCTGGAGCTCTCAGGAGGAACAACGTGCATATCGAATCCACCACAAATGATTTTACACATGTAATGTAAATTCCCAATTTGTTTCAGGAAGAACTGTTTGACTCTCTGCCTGTGACTTCTCCCCACACGCTATAGCATTCCCTGTGCCTGCGTGTTTTAGGCCGTGTAGCTCAGATATTAAACAGGACTGCATAGCCATGCCAGAGTAAGCACAAATCTAAGAGCATGTGCTGCTTATCCATGGAGCCTAATGCTCTTTCCAAAGGTCAGGGCTTACCATCTCCAGCAAAGAGCTGAGGAGACCAATGCGTGGAGAGAAGGTTTGCATAGGCTTGTTTTGTAGGACTATCGGGTAACAAGGGTTTGGCTCCAGGTGTCCTCAGAGCCTGTTTAAGTCAGAATCTGTTGTCCCTGTCATTTCATCCAAATGCAGGAGTCTGTCTATCTCCTGGAAAGCATTGGCCTATGCTATAGCTCATTCTGATTTTCAAGCAAACCTCACAGAGCATCCCATTATTGAATACATAATAGAAAAATAACAATTGGTGCTGTCAGATTGCTGGAGTAATCTCTGCAAATGTAATAATACATTTTAGAAAAATAGGCATATCAAATAATTCATAAGTAACTTCACAATCTTTCAGTGCGGAGAGAGGAGGAGAATTCAGTCTACACAGATAAGGTGTCCGGAACTCCTGAACGCAGCCTCTGCAATATGCCGTAATGACTGTTGCTGTTCCTGAGATGCTGCGCTGAGAATGTAATAGCTGATCTCCTTGTGAAACAAATCTGCAGTGCTGTTGGCCAAGCTGGCTTCATCTAGTAGCTTAAATGCAACACAGAAGTGATCTGGCTGTATGACAGCACAACTGGGGGTAGCTCTGAGCCAACTGATTTTGGACGTTTTATATTAGCAACCCTCGTACTTCTGACTCCATGGTCCACACAGCCACAGGGTTTGCATCTGTCTGCCTCTCCTATAGAAATATGCCTAGAAAGTATTAATTTCTCCAGTTTTTTGAGATGTTTTACTTGTACAGATTAGGCATACTTAATCATTTTACCCCTTTTTGTGATTAAGAAAAAACAGCATTTCACGGTTTTTAATAGGGCTATCAAAATCATACAATTATGGATGGACCATTGAGTGACCTAATATTATCTCTTCATGTTGAAAATGTTCTAGGAAAAAATAGATAGGTACACCATGAAAAATGGTGTATCTTTCCTGATGACATGAAAATCAGGGATATATGTTTGTCTAATTCTGTGGAAATTTCCTAGGGTGCAGTGGGTAAAAAAATCCTGCAATAACTGAACAGTACTGTCCCCATTTATTATCCGTCTTGTACCAAAATGCAGCAGAATGGCAAATGTGAACTATCGGCTAGTAAAAATGAATTGTTACTATTTGTTACTGACTGAAAATCTTCCCCTCTATCCCAGTCACACCTATGGAGGATTTTGGGGCAGGGTGGGGGGTGCTTTTTTTAGCTGTTATTTGCGCTTGGAAAGATCACAGCAATTCACATGCATTAAATGTTGCACACTGAAAGGACCCTGCCTCACCTCTGATGGTGAATTCAGAGCTAAGAAATACATTTCTAAAAAAACTGGGGATTCACAAAAAAGATAGACACAGTTTTGCTAGATTTCAAAAAGAAGTGAAAGTAATCTTAATAACATAATTAACCCTTTCCATAAGAAAGTGTCCTGATTTAGTGAATAGGCTTCCTCAGCTTGTCTGTTTCCCTAAGTCTAAAAGGGAGAAAATATTACAGATTTTTCCTCTATAACACATTAATATTCACAGGCTATGAGTGCAGTACCGTACAGACACAAACTCATTCAAAACTGCTTCTCAAGTTTGGCAGAATAGAAAACGTCAGCTCGGGTCCCTCCCAACTGTGCCCGTCTTCCAACCATAAGGACACGTGGAGAAGCGACTGTTGGCAGCACCTCTGACGTGTTGTGAAGGCCTCGTGTGGCAACGCATCCTAGGATCGCCAGAGCGACCTGTAGCCCTGTGCTGGGAGGATAACGCAGCCAGCCTGTGAGAAAGCATCTCAGTAAGGCAGCCTCTCTGCAGGAGATATGAAAACGCTCAGGCACGAGCAGTGCCATTGAAATGGGAAAGCCGCAGTCCCAGAGGCAAACCTGGGGCTGAACTAGTACTTACGCAATTTGAATCAGGCTCCATTCCAAGCCACGCTAGCAAAAAAAAAAAAAAAAATCAACTCCTAGGGGGCTTGTTGCCTGCCCAAATGCGTTCCTCTGAAAATCAATCATAGCGGAAGCACTTCCAAAGACAAAATATAAAGCTTAGCTTTGAACTTTCTCTTTTCTCAGTCTTTCTTATCTTCACTGAGTTTTCGGTGTCAATCAAATTGCTTTCCCAAAATTTTCAGGAACATCTTGTGTGAACACCGTATAGAAACATCTTCTCCATTTTGTCTTGCTAGATGGAGAACGTTCTTTCAAAACACACTTGTGTTGCAGGGATGGCCAATACAATTTCTGCTGCTTGTGACAACCAGGGCATAATATTTCAGTGATCTTCCCAGTTGTTAGCGTGTTTCTTTCTGACTGAGACAAGGCCTATCAGCAAATGAATCAAGAATGATCCAGCCATTTTTGCAGCTTTTCTTGAGATTAGGAGGTGGCTTGAATTAATCATCTGAACTTTCACATTCAGATGACTAACGTTTACTGTATGAAGCTTACTTCTAGCCTAAGTATTCCGTCCACTGTCTCTCTTTTTGTAAGATATTTGTTGCCCCTTACTTTGTTCCCTCTTGACAGTCAGAACTGCTATCTACAGCTGAAGTATGTGTAATGCACCTACAGCTTATCTTCAAGCAGATCTCTGTTAGGGTTTTTTTTTTTCACAACCCAACTTGTGTTGAAAGTTTCAACACAAGAAGAAATATGGATGTTTCCAGTTGGCACTTCAGCCAAGTTTGTTCTTTTTTACGTATTAAAGAACCTTTATTTTGTAGCTGGTAAAAATAACAAACGATTCAGTCATGATCCCTTCAGTGGCATCACACTTTACTTCTGACAGCTCATTGTTTAAGCTGATCACACCCTGGCAGAAAGTCTTCATCTCAGGCCTCCACATAAGCATAAGACAAATGCCCTCTTATACTTTTAAAGTCCTTTTTCCTAAGACTAATATGTTTGCATCATTTCCATGCCAGTAGCCTTTACACCCGTGCTCTTTACTTGCAGGGTGAATTTTAATTTACGTAAAGATTCCCACAAAGATCTGAGTTGCTCATGTTTCTGTGATACAATAAATAATATACAACTTGTGCAAAGCACTCATCTGATTACGGCGGTATAAGCACCTTTTAGTTTTAAGTGCATTTCTTAAGAAAATAGGTCTTATGCATACTTGTGTGTGCATAATAATTCAGGTAGGGAAGGACTTCTGGAGGTCACCTGCACCAACCGCTCGAAAGCAAATTCAAACTATGCCAGATTGCTCAGGGCAGTGTCCACTCAAATTTTGAATATCTCTGGGGATGGAGATCCCGCAGCATCTCTGGTGTCCCATCGCAGTGTTTGATCACCCTCATGATGAAAATTTTTTTCCTAATATCTAATCAAAACGTCCCATGTTACAACTCTTACTTGCGGCCTCTTGTCCTTTCACTGTGCACTTCTGAGAAGAACCTGGCTCTATCTTCTCTGCACCCTCCCATTAGATAATTGTAGGCAGCAGTTAGACCCCACAAGCCTCCTCTAGGGTTTCTACTGTGGAGGAATCTGCAAGTATGAGACAGAGGGTTTTTAATTTATTTTTGCTTTGTTAATTTTAAAAAACTTTATGAATTATGTCAGAGGTTGTGCCAGTACCTTTAAGGGTCTTTAATTAAATTGTGCTGATGAGTGTCTGTCTTTTTGATTTCTTTCAGTGTTGCAGTCCAAAGTGCAATTTGCCTCAGAGGTAAACTGACTATAAATCCCTGACTGGAATCAGTCAAGCTGCATGGCACCTGTCTGCCTCAGGAAAACTAATCTTCCTGGTTAGGTTTTTTTGGTTTGGTTTTGTTTGTTTAACAGCCCTAAATGGGGGCTGTTAAAATACAGATCTGTCCTGAACGTTTTCAGTATTGAAAGTTCAAGACTCCAGATCTTCTACAACAGGGTCAAAAAAATGCAAATCTAGACTTCTCCATTTTCTTGCATGGCCTGCAATTAAAGTGATTATTTCAGAGGGTGAGAGAAGATTTTTCTCTTTTTTTTCACTCCTTTAAGAAAGTGCAATGCAATCAGTGGTGAACCTGACCATGAGCATGACGGTTCCCCAATTTAGAAAGGAGATTTATATGTTCTTCTTATGTGGTAAGAAGAACATCCATATAAAATTGTTTGGCTTGTTCCGTGATCACGTCTCTCCTACAATCTCAATTGCTGCAATAGGCTACGCTAGAAACATAATTTTAAAAATATACCAAAGGCAAGCAGTGAGACCGTTTGCATATTCCCAGAATTTAATCAACCAGCGAGAAGAAGCTGTTCAGAGACTTAAGCCACTACTGACCTGTGATACGAGGCATCAGTGCCTCTTCTTCACCCAGGTGACCAAGGACATGGGGCAGGAAGGCACCAGATCAGCAAGGACATGAATTCACTATAGGCCTCCTCTCCTCATGTTAAGAGGCCAGCCAGTAACATCAGGAACGGAGTTCCTCTCACTCTCTTTTTTTGCTTATTTGCTCATTTCTTACCTGGCAACCGTTTTTCCCAGGCTGTTTCCCAACCAGCCTCAGCACTTAGAATAAAACTGTTTCACGTTGAGTTCCTGTTCAAGTACAAATGTACTTTGTCCATTGGTAGTTGAACCTCTCCTTCTATTAGGCAACTGCTTTGATATCAGGCAAAGGCTTCTGCACCTCAAGACATGAGCAACAGCACCTCCGTTGGGATGGGCTATCAGGTATATCCCTGTTCCACTGCCACAGCTGGTGCCCCCCAACAGAGGGGATATGAATCCTGAGAAATTAGTGAGCAGGGAAGTTGGTTGGGGAGAACTGGAATGAGGGATGGCGTCATGGCACCAAAACGTCTCCCAGTGGCTCTGAAAGGTTTTAACTATGGTCTTGATTAAAGCTGGTCACAGGGATGATCTTTGTCTCAAAAATAAAGCAGAATACACCTCTTGCTAGACTTATCGCAGCCTATAGATTCAGAAATTTTGTCAGAGAGACAAAATAACAAGGCTATTCTACAAGCAAAGGAAAATGCACGCGATCTTCAGACAGGTTTTCTGGCTTACATTTCACCCATGAAGGGGCTTTCTTCATTGACTAAAGCTGGTTTTAATCTTAAGGCAAATTAGCAAAACATGAATATGCGCTCCAGATGTCAAGTACTTCCATGCTCCAAACATAGCAGTCTTGTAGAATAGCAGCGCATGCAATGGTTGTAGTCAAGCCACGGAAATCCTCTTGACTTTGGTTTGTTCTGTGACCTTAATTAAGTCACCAGCATCTTTAGTTTTTCTAATCTAAAAGAACAGATGTATGACACTAGTCTCTCTCACGGCATTCTCATGTAATGTAGTTAGCAATGCCCATTGCAAAAGCAGCCCTTGCCAAAAGCTTCTACACATAATAACATGTTATTATCTTTCTTTTTATCCAGAATGCCTCTGATGTCTGTGCAACATGTTAATAAGCAGTGGTTTTTGTAAATCATCTTACTGAGGGTTGTTACAAAAAGAGGATTTTTGCTTGATGAACAAACAAGACATGAAATGAAACACCTTTATGTCTAAGCAACCTTAAGGTGATGAATAAAACAAAATTATAGAAAATGCATCTGGAGTGAAGTTCAAGGATGAGTCAGTTACCTCTCTAATCTAATAGCTATTTTTAAGACCTTCACAGATAGAGGTTTCACTGACTCCATCAATCTATATATATATGGTATATTTTTAAGTCAATTTTTTAAAAGTTATCAACCCGAATTCTGTGCTGTAATTTTGGTTCATTGATTTTTGGCCAGTCTCCAGTGTATCTGAATAAAAAATTATTCCTTTCCTTTTTTACATCAATCTTTTTGTGTCTTCAAGGCTACGTTCATATTTTCCTGCCGCCTGCTTTTTGCTAGATTAAGCAACTTCATTCATTCATTCATTTTCACCTGGCTATATCCTCTAGACTGCTGTCCACTCATTGCTCTGTGTCTGTCTTGAAGCACGGTGCCCAGGAGCGGGCATAGTACAGCTGCTGGGTACAGTGGAAGGATTAGAGCAGAGGCACATGAGACTAGTGTCGATCCCATGATGGTGGTTGTTGCTCTCATGGTAGGGTGACGTTATTAAATCATGTTCCACCTGTGGGGCACTTTATGTGCTGCATGCGGGGGGGATGTTTTGAAGGCTCGCCCAACCCGATGTGATTACGCCCACTGCACTGCAGTCTTGCACTTCTCCATTGTTGAAGAGTATCTTGGTTTTTTTCCAGCGCATGTTTCCAATTCATCAGGATCATTTTGAATTCTAATCCTAGCCTCCGTGAAGGCCTTTATGATGGTGGCCATCCCATTAATAACCACAGAAGTTTTTATTCTGCAAGCTAACACAGGCTGAGAGAGGCTGCAGTGATTTAAGTTGTTTATTATTATAGCTCCTTAATCCCCAAGAATGAGATTTTTTTCTCTTCTCTCTGAATGGCAGCTGCGACAAACAGATTAATAGAAACTTTGGCTTTATTCCTTTGTCGATGGCCTTTCAAACTTATCTCTCCTATATTCAGCTTTTGCACCTTTTAGGTTATCTTTGTAGCCTCATTTAATTGTGTATTTCCGTAGAGGCTTAGCCTAAAATTGCTTAACTGTTAAGCACTGCTTTTTAATTTCGCAGGAGGAGATTTAAACTGACCATATGTGCCGCGCCCCTATAATGGGGAAACACCCCTCCAACACAGTCTCAGTTGCTCCATAGCTATTTCTTCGGCAGGAATTGTAAGAAAGTTTGAGTGTCAGATCTTTGTTCTGTTTGTACTTATATCAGTATAATACAGGAATATAGAATTTCTTTCAAGAAAATGCTCTCCTGATTTTATACCAGAGAAAATGGGAACAAGTCTTGCCCCTCAGTTTTCTTCATGTGTGAAAGATGTTTTCTGAAATGAAAATGACAAACCAAACCCTGAGGAGAACCCACTAATTTCAAGGACAAAAGTGATGTGAAATCTTACCTTTTTTCATTTTAATTACCTTCCAAAAAGACACTTCCTTCCAATTCCTGTACAAAGCAAAACATCTCCATAAAAATAGTTCCACCATGTCTCTGCCACACATTTTGAAGGGAATTTGTTTCCAAGAAATTCAAAAGATTTGCAGACACCCAAAAGAGGTGGGGGTTTTTTTGTCTAAAAGCTAAGCATCCAGCCCACACAAGTCGTTTTATCTAGGTCACTCTATAATCAGTGGAGACAGGCCATCACAAAGTAGGTGAGATGAATGGTGACTCAGCTCTGAGATACTGCTATTATCTAGACTCCACTATGACAATTTAGAGTAGTTGTCTCTCTTTAGAGCTTTGAAGTTGCGTGAGA
Source organism: Fulmarus glacialis (assembly GCF_000690835.1). Taxonomy (NCBI): domain Eukaryota; kingdom Metazoa; phylum Chordata; class Aves; order Procellariiformes; family Procellariidae; genus Fulmarus; species Fulmarus glacialis. Next base: position 78,147 of record NW_009230303.1, read on the forward strand.
TGACCCAAATGGTCGATTACACTGGCGAAAGTTATCGTGCTGGGAAAAGTGAAACCATCTAAACACAGCCTTCTTTGAATGCTTAAGCTAACCTCTGGGTTCAGGCACAGAGAACAGCCTCAGATCGCTCATACACCAGGTCTTGCCTTTCCTGCATGCCCACGTAACCCACAGGGTAGCCTGGCTACCTACCTGGAGCAAAGCTGAGGCTGGTTGCTACAAGTGGCTCCCCAGTAGAGGAGGAACCATGGCTGCTGACTGGGAGGGGGCTAAGAGCTGAGGAGGCACTAAAGCTCATGGCAGACCAAGCAGCTCCTTGCCCCTGCGCCTTTCCTGCCATTTCACCTTCCCTCCCCACGCTCACAGCTGAGCCGTTTTCTCTTTGCAGGCAGCAGGAGCCCTGGTTTCTGCTCACCCATGACAAAATCATGGGTTGGTGGCTGCCAGATGCTTTTAATGAGTGCTCTCCCCTCCTTCTGCTCCATCATTAGCCCGGTCAGGTAGGCACAGGTCTCACTGACAGCCTGCTTCCCCCCACCTGCTCAGGACAGTGCCTTGGGGTCACTTCTGTGGGGCCAGCAGCTGGGATCCCTCTTTGACTGCAGCCCTTACCCGTCTCCTCCATTTTCCACTAGCTCCCACGTGATGGGTTTGGTGTCAGGAACTGGAAGATCCCAAACGACTGCGTTGACATAACCCGAAACTCATCCCAGTTGCTAGGATGTGAATCCAGGCGACCAATGCATCTGAAACTTTGGAGGCTGAAGGCACTTCTGTATTTCATTTATACAGACTGTCTCCTCCTGAAACATCAAAGGCAGGGGTCTGCTCGGGAGCAGCAGGCTCTGGGAGAGGAGTCCCTTATGGGAATTGGGTTTACCTTTATAACTACCAGTTCTGCTGAGCCATATATGTATTTTTTCTCTCTTCGACTCTAATAATAATGTGTATTTTATTGCTGCTGGATACATTAGGGTTTTTTTTCTCCTGAGCTCCCCTGCTCTATGCCCTTCAAACCTACCTGTTACGGTGGAAAATCCCCTCTCTTCTACTTGTCTTTGCAGAAGAGCAGCACAACCGTCTTCCTCCACATGCCACTACATACAGCTTTACACAGGACAGGTTTTTATCAGTGAGTATTTTACAGAAATGCAGAATATTTTCTCCAAGCTCACCAGACTCGGTGCTTCTCAGCCTCAGAGCTGTCTGGCTGCTATGGAGAAAAAATAAACGTCGCGCTCTCACATGGCGAGGGGAAACCTACAGAGTGACCACTGAAAAGTAACTGTCCTGCACCTAGAGAGGACCAAATGGGTTTTGATAGGCCGAAAGGAGGGAGGAGATTGGGTGTGCACTCACAAAACAAGCAAACGTGGACACGTATGCCCTTATTCTTGCAGCCAGAGGATCCTGATGCTTTGAGAGCGCGAATACCTTTTTTCCTTACTTTCTTTTCTTTGTACACACTACCACTAGGGGACGTTTTGTCATCGCGTATCGCTCGCTACACAATTTTACTTTTCCTTACAGTGAGTCATGCTTTCTTTTCGATCTTGGTGCACATCTAGATCATGGAAGTGGATGTCTGAATTTTGTAGGGCTTGTGGATGATCCAGACTCACTGGAGCTGGGAAGGAGAGAAGTATTTATTTCCCCCATTTCTCCAAAGGAGCCCATCTATCAATATTCCTTGCAAAGTGAGGCAGCTAGTTATTTCACAGCTTGCTGGAGCAACGCGAGAAAACTGAGGGCTGCCTCTCATTTTGGTGTTAAGTGCCGAACACAGACACTGCTAGTGGTTTTGTGAAGACAGAAGTAATATCCAGCCACTGCAAATCAAACTGGAATGAACATCACCAGCAGTGATGCATGTTAAGTATTTTCTGAAAGAACAAGACTATATTTTAGACTAAATGATTAGAAATAAATTGGCAAAACTCACATTTCACTCCTTTTTTCCATTCTCATCTCATTTGTCCTAGGATAACTGACTGGCTTAACCCAAGTCACTACCCACCCACCTACCGATACACTTTTTTTCCTTCTCTCCAATGCAGACAGAGCAGCTGGTGACTCTTTGGATTCTCTTTATTGTCACAATTGCTGGAAATGCCATTGTGCTCTTCTCTACCTGGAGGAGGAAACGGAAATCTCGAATGACCTTCTTTGTTACACAGTTGGCAATCACAGGTAGTGTATGGTATGGGAAAGGGCATCTGAACTGCACAGGAATCACTATTAAAATGAGAAATAAGAAAGTGCAAGTTGGGTGGTGAAGAATTCAGTTGCCACCTAATGTCCAGCTGCAGCTTGCCATAAGACAGATGGATGGCTCGTATCTTAGGGCTCAATCTGCCTCTGATCTAAAAAGATGTTGCTAGATGTAGCAGTGTCTGTGTCAGATGCAGCAGCTGCAACTCATTGATTTCACTGAGTCTTATCTTCCAGTCTGAATTTGCATTCACATGTCCCAGAAGTTATGTCCCCAGATGTTGTCATGGAACTGTTTAAATTAAACTAGTTTAAGATGAATCTTTTGTGTTTTTCTACTAAAACCCTTTCTAAAGTACTTAACAACGGTATTGCTCCATCAATTACGCTCTTGCATGGAAGAGTGAAAATAACTTCATGTTGTGTGGTTTAACCAAGTAAGGGAAATATAAGAATGTAAATGTGGAGAGGAATGCATTTAGCTAATTTTTTTGAATGGAAAAAAGGATGCTGATCCAAGAACTTCGTAGTTTTTAAACAAAATGGAAAATGTACAGAAACCTGGTTTGTAAAATGTCAATCTCAGCAACTAGGAAAGGAAACAAGAGCATAAGCAGCACATCGTTTCTCTATGGTCTTGAATGGACTAAATTTGTGGGGGTTTAAGTTTCCCAAGGGAAAATATGTGCTGTTTCTGTAACAGTGTCCTGCTACTAATCCCTGCTTACAAGACAGCTGTGTTGTATTGTTTGTGTATATAGGATATATTTATATGCTTTCTGTTGCTTTTTTTGTGAGATATGGTGGGAATTACAGCACTTTTCCACTAAAGAGCTATTTAACATGTGATTTCCCAGCAATATTGCATCCTCCTTTGATGTCTACTGTATCTTTGTTTAAACTGGAAAAGCAAAGGACTACAGTCCCCGGTTTTCAATATGCATTCTTTGCTAGTAAATGAACTCCTGCTGATGGTCTCAACCATGTCTGCCCAGGAGCTTGTCCCATTTGAAGAAGTACTCTCAGTTGAAATGGATCAAGATGTGCAAAGTGATGCAAAGGGACTGGCCCATAACTACAGGTGATGTAAGAATTACTGCAAGGTGAGGAGGTGAAGGTTTGCAGTGACTCCTCTTCTGAAGTGCGGACGGCTGGTTTTCCTATTCGCCTGTGAGTCGTCTGTAACGGTTTCATTTCTTATCTCAGTTGTGACTTCCTTCGTGTGCCAGCAGTATTTTCCATCAGGTAAGGCATGTTGATACAGCCTCACAGCACAGTTTGGAAGCATCAATCACAGATTGAGCATTACAGTGTTCACAGGAGTTTCAAAATAACCAGTCTCTGCTCAAAGAGCTCCCAATCCCCGATGAATATACAGAGGATGGTAAAAAGGTAAGCAACCAAGCAGTAGTACAGGCAAAGAGCAGAAGAGCAACTGAAGCCCCAGTGACACCGTCCATTTTCTACCTACTGTCATCAGCGAGCAGAGTACCAGGGGCAACCTTCATGAGAAGGGCTTTGGAAGAGAGGAGGGTGGAAAATGACCCTGTGTGTCCAGCTGGCACAGAGGGCACAAGGGCTGGGCTTGCTACCAGAGCAAAGACACAGGTAATACATGCACCAGCATGGTAATATAAGATGGATCCTAATAGGAAGAGCTCAACTACACAGCAAAGGGTCTTGTCCTAGTAAGAAAACAAATGTATTTACGGCAGCAGAGAAAGAACCAGCATAAGGACACGGGTGTCCAGGTCAAAGGAATAAAGCAAGAAGCAGACAGAAGTGTCTGGACTAGGATAGCTCAGGAGAAGGCTGGTCCACATGAGGTGTACTAGGAGGAGGCTACTGCTGTTGCTGCTCTGGGTAAGGGCCTGGGTGGGATTTTTGCCGTTTTGGACCCATAGGAAAGGCTGACTTTTTGGATTAGAATGGAGGTGGAAAGAGAGCTATTCACTAGGGGTTCAAATACTACCTACATGAAGGGAGGGGAAGGCATTGCAAGTGCAGTTTTGAGGGAGCTGGAATAATCAGTGGCAAAGACAACAGGGCAAATACCCCATTAGATGTGGGCTGCAAATAGTGCTATACAGCTGATGTTACAATATTGACTGAGGTCCATGCGTTCCACTTGCTGATTCTTCTGACCTCCCCTTCCCTAAAATTATCCCTGACTTTTAACATCAGAGCTTCAAAGTGCCTGAGTTCAATAGTCTCTTCCATTTCATATTACAGAAATTCACATAGAAAACTCACTTGACGTTCACATCTGCAATGTTAAAAGAAGTAACACCAGCTTGAACAGCAAGGCTCCTTTCAAGCAATGTTGACTTCTTTTTTGTGATGCAGGAATCAGAACTCTAATTTATCTTCCCGCACCAAGAGTTCCTGTCAGTATTTCGGCACAAAGAAATGACTTAATTCCTGAAATGGAGCCATTTCACTTTCTTATCTTCAAAAATGTTAATAAGACTAAAGAAAGCTGGCAACAGTCATCATCCTTTCACAACAAGTTATGAGGTAGACACAGAACATTATGAAAACACTGGCTTGTCACATTGCTTTGACATGCCAGGCATATTTAAATCCTACCAACTAAAGCCTAATCTTCTGGCAAACGGTTTCTGCTTAGTCAATATTACTACTTCCATCTATTTTGGGATTCTTAAAATATTTATTATTTCTATCCTAGTAGCAGAGAGAAGAATAATGGATATAGCTTTATCAATGTAGGCATTTCAAAGCCATTTAAAAACTTTTTGTCTATTGATCTGTGGCTCGATAGTTGAGTAGTGTCCTCAGTTCTCACATCTTCCCGCTAATGTAGTACAAAATGAAATGAAAATATAGCCTTCGTGTTAGAATAAACAAGGTATTCAAAGCAAATTGTGCATAATACATGAATAGGAAATGAGCACTGTTGTTCTCCTTGACTGGTTGCCAAGCCAGATGCAGAAGAGAAGTAAGTAACTGATTGAGGCTTCTTTCAACACCGCCAGAATTCAGCGGTTCAACCCACTCGGCAAATTCAGAGATAAGACTCGTACTGATCCCTTACTACACCATAATTTAACGTGGTGCTCGAGGCTGCAGGGATCTGTAGGAATGTGAGTAATCCCTTCAACTTCACTGTGCTTAAAGATGTTGCTGAAGCCTGTATTCAGAATATTTCATATTAAATATATGCCTATACAATGCCTGTGTCAGTACTGCATTTAAGCCTGTGTTTAACTCTCAGCTCATGCATAAATCTCTTTGAGATTATCTGAGAATTAAGCACTAGGAAATCAGCTAAGAGTTAACAGCTGAGTTGAACAATAGTACTAATCACTCAGCATCAGCTAATTCAAGAAGAGGAATATTGCCATGTTTGCCTTGTGTTCAGTTTGCTTTCGGGCATATTTCTTTTTTGTAAAAATGTTTTTCTTAGACGCAAGCTCGTCTCTGAAGACTGAAACTAAAGCAAGGTTTCCTACAGATTTCTATCTCCAAGGCAATTCAGTTTCTCAGAAAGTGTAAGCTCTGAAGATTACCCTGTGAGGAGGGTATTTCTAAACACTTTTTCCCAAATAGATTTCTTCTGAGTTTAGCACAAGTTATGCTCATGGCATAGCTATCTCTCCTAGCAGGAAACCTCTCGCATCTCCCCCTACCTGATGCCATTTCACATAACTTCAGAGTCTTAGTGTCTTTAAGATCTCTGCCTCTGACTGAATTCACCAAGTGGTTCAAGATCAAAGAGTGGTGTCTGACAGATGGGCGATTTCACAGGCGCTATATCAAACTGGGAATTTTCAAGCAAAATAAGGTTGTTTTCAGAAAAGATGGTTTGTCCCCACATTTATATCCATTTAGATCACTTTACCCAGCTCTGCCAAATGAAGGCCTTCTTAATTCTACTCTCAAAATGTAAAAGCAGTGGACATGAGCATATATAAACCACAATTATTTGAGTAGCATTGGAAAAGAAATGTCATTTATTAGCTAAACAGTCCATTCAATAAAAACTCTTATTATTTGACCAATTCTAAAACCAATCAAGCAATACATTAAAAAACTCCGCTGAAAAGTATTTTACTTCTCATTATTCTTCATCCAACTTCAACTACTACTGACAGACGAATGTGTTTAAGTTCCTTTTAATGACCAAAAGTGCATAGTTTATTGAGGTTTTTTCCTCCAACATTAACATCTGGAAAGTTGGAGCTGGAAATGTCATGACTGTTGGCTCTGTGAGTTTCTCTTTCTATTCCAACATTTAGCAGAAATCAGTACCTTAAGAATAGTGTTAGATTTTGTCCATTGCTAGGGGTAGAAATACATGTAGGCACTTCACCGCATGCCCAATTTTAAGCCACAGGCTGACAGACTTGGTTGGAAATACATGCTCACTTAGGTTTTGCTGTGGCTGTAAAGAAGAGAGAAAATAAAAAGAACATGAGCTAACTTCTATGGTAGCTTACATATAAAGAGAAAAACAGAAGATGACCTGTAAAAGTATTTAGCTACAGTCTATATTGTGATATAAATACCAAATCCTAAGTGGTGACTTGAGAATGACATTAAAAAGACAAGGATGTATTTTTTTACAGTGTCTCTTTATATCGCTGCCACCTTCTTCAGTTGCTCCCAGAAAGCTGGACCACAGGAGGCCTTGGTCCTTAAGCAACTGCACTCATTTTGTTCAGTGTTTAGTAAAAAGCCAATACACTGAAAACTTGCTAAGAGAGGGTTATGTGAGCAAATAGGTGGAAATGGACCCTGCTGAAGCAAGGAGTGTTTATTTTCTGTGCTGCTTCTGACCAGAGAGAGCATGATTGTGGGACTAAAACCAAGTGGGCTCAGCCACCGACTTCTGGGATGGCTTTGGTTAAGATGACTGAAGGCAGTGTCTGCCAGTTAAATGCACTAAATAATAGGTACATCTCACTCTATTACTACAGCAGCTAAACATGATCAAAGACATTAGAAGTTGTCCTTCCTTTCTTCTTCTTCTTTTTTTTTCCCCTACACCAAAACCACTACATCACTGAATGCTTTAACGGACTGTGCCTGTCCTTCAATATTTTTCTTCCTTGCCTATGGGACTTGAAGGAATGAAGATGACTTGTTACTCCCTGATCTGTACAAAAGCTTAATATAATAACACCATTACCAAAATTAACATGTAGAACAATATTAACAGATAATTGTCTCTGTTCCAGCTTTTCATCTGGAAAATGGTACTTGTAATATTTCCGCACTTCAGAGAAATTATACATACAAATTCATCAGTTTTACAAGGACGTTAGACATGACAGTGATTATGAGCATTGGAAGTTAATTGCATAGAGCCAATTAGCAGCTAACTCAGCAAGTCACCTTAATGGAGGTGGACTGTTGGCAGCCAAAGAGCCCGTAAAGTTCCCAGTTATACTGGAAAACTTGTACCTTGCCAGCTGGGTCTTGGCTGGAACCTGCCATCTGATTTACATGATTGCCCACCCAAGACACAGAAACCTAATGCACAATGCTGAACTGAAATAGAGTTTATTTCAACAATTCCCAGAAATCGGTGGCTTTCTCCTCTTTCCACACCTCTATTTTCTGCTAATTTGTGGGGAAAAAATGAAGGCAGCGGAAAGGTGGGAGGCGTTAGTATCCTACCTGCAGAAAAGAGGACTTGAAGGAAGTTACAATTGTACTGCAGAGTTCTTTGATAAAATTGAAAGAAGGATATCTGCATTTGTTATGTTCATTATGTCTTAAAACCTCTTGAAAATGTAATTAACGCTATGATAAGGAAAGAGTCTTTGCTAATGGATCGTCTGTGTCCTACACTACATATTCCTGTCACTACTGAAAAGGATATGTCAAAATTGGGAAGGGAAGAGTGCCATTTGTTAATATTCCCTCAGGCACAGACATTGAATTTTGCCGGACTACCCAATGGCATCTAAATACCCCAATTTTGGAAGCAGCCCGGTTCCCTAACACCTAGCTGGAAGTCCAACAACTCTGCAAATCACCTGAATGTACACATAGCTTGAAAAACAGGGAAAGAAATAGATTATATCCACCTTTTCTCTGCAGGCTAGAGAAACTATAGCGTTTAGTACAGCTGTTCATTTTGCATTCACAGAATAAATGAGAATCAATTTACCAAGAGCAAAAATATTCTCTGGGAGTAAACACAGCAATATTAACATTACTTATTCAGCACATCCCATGAAACTATGTCGAGTTCTCTGGACTGGGAGTGAATAAGAAAATTCATTGCATGGCTGCATTAGTTGCCTGGAGAAGAAGCAATTATTTTCCATCCTGATTCTGCCAAGACGACTAATTCAGTAACTGGAAAACAACATGGGACTTACTTTAAATTAGGTATGTATTAGTGAAACCCCCCAAAACTGAGACATAATGCAGGATAAGATAAATGTGGTCACTGTCTGCAATACCCCGTGGTAGCATGTGGCAAGCCAGATTTGATATCCATTGCCATTTCTGGCCATTTAATACCACCTAACAGAAACTCAAATTCTCCTTTGAACTTTAACTCAGATTTGAAGATGTAGTACCCTAGATCGTAATAAGTAACTCGGACACTGACGCTATACAATTCCAGTTTGATATTATGAATCATGTTTTACTATTCTCTTAGATTTCTTATGTGAACAGCCAGGGATATTTCTGTATGTCTATATACAATCATTCTTGTCTGCATATATGGTTAGTCAACACAAAACTCAATCTTTCCTGAGGAAAATAGAAAATATCCAATACATGCATCCCTCTTAAAATGCATTTTCTCCAAAACCAAGCCTGAAGTAGATGGGGTAAAAAGTGGAATCTCCTCAGAAGTTAGGCAAGGAAACTAAGAGTGAGCATTAGAATCAAAATTGAGTGACAGAAAGAAGCTTTGTGTAAAGGAGGAGACATAGTCTCTTTGGGGGTATCAGGACCTCTATTTCACAGTGTTTGGTCATACAGCCAAAGGAAAATGGTCATGGAAAACAAAGTAGATTTCATGTTTTAGAGGTGAAATCATGAAGCTAGAGGTCTGACATAAAGAACTTGGCATCCTGAAAATACATTGCTCCAATCCAGTCCAGTAGTATAAGAAGAACAGTGAAATTGGGACTAGCACACAAACATTGGGTCTAGTTACACAACTTCCTTGTGAGGTTTAATGTAAAAGAAACTGCTTTTGGTGCAAAATGAACTCTCCTTGAAAAAGTAAAGTTATGCTCCCACAAGACCGGGGCTCTAAGAAAAAAGGTGGCTTTGGAGGACTGACAGTGGTCTAAGGCAGTTGGATTGCCTTTACCTTCTATGTACACGGGCAAGAGAATTTCAGCCAAGAACATATGCTAGGAAAGACAAAGAAGCAGCGATGGAACTGATCTCGATGTGGTAGCCAGAGAGTTTTAGTCTAGAATATGTTACCCCAAAAAGCAGGCTGGTTAGTGCCCCACCAGGGAGCTCTTGTAGAGGTGGGACACTCCGAGAGTGTAGAAATGAGCTGTAGGTTTGCTGACAACTACTTATTCTGCTTTAGTTTCCAATTCCAAACTGAATTCAAAGTGTTTTTAACCAGCCTGGACCCAAGCTTGTGTACTCTGTATTTTGTCTAATGCTCATATATTTTTAGGTACCTTCTTAAGGGCTAACAGGAAAGTCCAGGGCTGGACACAATATTCGTGTTTGCTGTAACGCTGTCCATTGTAGCTCACTGCAGTAGGAAACAGTAGCACTGGCACAAAAGCAAAAAAAGCTGAAGTGCTGTATTTATAGCAGTAGAATGCAATGTCCCTCCCATTAGTGGAAATATAAAGATAATGAGCTCTCCAAATTTGCTACTGGAAGCAAGAATGGTCATCCACTTAAAAACCCTGTAAAGACTGTTATTTATATAGCCTACTTTAATCTTACAAACGCAGGAACAAGATGTCCATGATTCGTGGTTTGTAATTAACGCAATCACAACCCACCAGGCAGACATCCTTAAACCAGCATTTTTCAGCCTGTTGTCTCTGAGCGGTGGTCTTCAGATCCCTTACAGGTAGCAAAAAACACTCTGCAGTGTAGCTCCAAGTATAGAGCTGAGTTCCCCGCAGGCAAGGAGAACTCATGAAAAACCCCTCTTTTTTCCTATTTACTCAATGTACAGCATCTAAATACTGTACTAAATTGTTCTGGAAGGGGACAGTTCATGTGTTCATCATCCATAGGTGCTCAGAGTGGGATTTTCAAAGTGCCTAGTGATATAAACTGTATCCCCTCTGCAACTGCAAACCAACAGACACACTCTCCCAGCTTGCCAACAGCGCCAGTACCAATTTCAGTGTAGGATATGGTGATGTGGTTTTTTTCACTTTGCACAGGGCCGCCTGGGACCTTGAGAATTTAGCAAAAAAGACGAGATGCCCTCATTTCATCTGCGTCTCGGTCACTATAACACTCTCAAGCCAGAAAAATCTTTTTTAACTTTTATTTTGTGGAGCCATAACATATTTTCAGTAGAGGTGTGGATTCCTGTACAAAGAATTTGAGTCTTTCTTTATATAACCTTTAGGGACTTAATAGGCTTTAGTCCGCAAATCTCCCTGCTTCCAAAGCAGAGAAAAACTAGCTACAGTACGCCTATAAATATTCAATACAGTACGCAATGATTATTCCTTGCAGTGTATATGTATGTTTAAAATCATAAGCAGGCACCAGACTTCTGTTCCTAAGTCACCCAGGAGTGCCTTTGAATGCCATCCCTAAGGCCTGGGCCCCTGGACACTCCCACAGTGGAAATAACAATACTAGTGGAACATCTTGTGACAATCCTATCTCCCAAAATTCACCCAAGATCATACATTTTTAAACTAAGATGGAATCAGTCACTCTGTTTGCCTTTCCTGGGTAATAAGTCATTTCTGAAAGGATTAAAAAATGATGAATGGACCTTAGATGCCCTGTCTTTATACAAAGGCACTGTCTTCTCATTTCGACAGACACACACACAGCCTAAATTTGATTCCACTTCCCCACCTACAGTTTTCCACATAGGAGATCCACATTTACCGTTTCTATTATTTTAAAAGGAGCTGTCATTATTTCAGATCTTTGCATACAAATGCTTTTCCTGACTAGACATCTGTGTGATTAAAATGAAAGCATTTCCTTTCAGCCGGTTTTTGCTAGTAGCTTTTTTCCCCCCTTTCACCTTCAATGTAATTTCTCTAACCCTGTGCTGAGACCTGCACTGTGCAGCTAAATTACTGTGCCATCACAGCTCTGCTGATACCAGTAGGGCTGTGTGGAGATTATGAAGGTTTGCCTGGCCGACTACAGCACTTTTGAGGGCTGTAAGACAAAAACGCAATGTGGTCTGAATTCATACGCTAGAGTGACCATGCGTATTTGAAAGAAATAGCAAAAAGAACAATATTCTAATCTTAGTAACTTTTCTAGTTAGCCTAGTGGAATGTGAATTAGGCAAATACCTGTAGACACCTTCTTTCTCTTATAGGTAGGCAGCTGAGTGCTTTGGTGACAATCTACATTTGCAGGTCTTTGATCCAAAGAGATTTTAATCTGTGACCTTCTTCACCTGAGGAAGTTACTGTCATCTGGGGCATTACACCTTTTGCTTTGTACAACATCATTATTAGCAGGGAGGGTAGAGGGAAAATACTCTGTTAGCTTCTTGCCATGTGTACAGAAGTAGGTCTAAAGAAAGCATACGGCTCAACATCAGTCCTGGGAAGCAGAATGAGACATAACTGTCATAGAGATAATTGGATTATGTTTCATGACTGCATTCTTGCACACTGGTATTCATTTTAGGGATTATTCATGTTATCTATTTTAGGCACCTCTCTTTAGGTATGTAAGATACCTCACTGTAGGTATGTAAGATATGAAGTCAATCTCCCTGTGCTCCATTTATAGCCAATAGAGGACAACACTCTGAGCTGCCTTTAAGTTTCACTGACTTGTACAGAAGGAATCAATTCCTAATTTAGATCCCTGAAGTTGACTATATAAATCCCTCCAGCGTTCGTACGTCACCAAATATGTCAGGATTACTATTCGTCTCTGATAACTAAGAACCTAACCTTCCACTGTTTCAATCAGACCTCAGAAGGCTCTGACTCAAAACCCACCCCCAAATACAAAGTTTTACAGAGAAGGTATTTCTCAGTACTTATTTATTTATTTACTTTTAAGCGCAGCAAGGCTTATCAACATGTTACCTGATGGAAAACGCATGATTATTTCTTTCGTGCTCAGCTCTGTTTCTAAACAGCCATCTGGAATTTGTCCAAACTTTTCTGGGCTCTGCCCAAAAGACAATCTATTCAAGTGGGGTCTGGGAAAAAAGTGTAGCTTAAATGACAAAAGTTATTCCAAACCTGTGCATTAACACTACAGCTGCATGATTAACCTTAAAGAAGAACCTTTGCAGTGCAGATAACTGCCGTGCCCCGCTGCATTAGCGGAAAGAACAGCCTGAAATTACTGAAGGATGCAATGTGGATATGGATGCATTTTAGCAGCTCATTCTGTTTCTGCATGCATTTAATATACACACACACACTCACAAAAAAAAAAAAAAAAGCTTTGTCAGTGTTAAACTGAGGTGGTTAAACTCCATAGCCCAAACTTTGAAATCCAAAAGAAACTTGCAGGTAAGTCACATATTTCTCCACTCTTATTGAGTTAGGCAGGCAGTAGCAAGAAAGAGAGAAGGGTGAAGACCTGCTTACTAAGAACAGCAATAGTCAAAATAGGGTGGAAATTACATTTGGGCAAACCCCCAAACATTTCACTTCCAAGTCAGAATTTTTGCTACTTCTTAAGGAACAGAGATAACAGCACTGAAAAGCAGAAGCGGTTGGTTGATCACACTGATTTCTTTGAAAGGTTACTGGTAATGAACAGAGCAATTTTTCTTGCAAGATGTTTGTACTTTCATTGTAAACTAGCAAAAGAGAATGATAGACAAAATATTATCCAAATATGACAGAAACCTGCAGACTAAAGGTGGGGAATAGGGGTTTTTCAGCACGAGGAAACAGTTTGCTTTGAAGTTGTAGGAACCTGAAGAAACATGACAAAAAGAGGAGAAGTTTAACTATTCCCCCCCCCCCCCAAAAAAAAAATCAGTGTTTTACGTGTGTGTGTAAATATTTTTACAAAGTCATTTATGAACTGAAGAAATAACGTTAACAGCAAAAATCAGATCCCATCCACTGTATGTGCCAGGGCAGCTTTTTATCTACTGGGTTTTTAGTATAACCTTAACTGTGGAGATGAGTACCACACCTCTACATTTTAAGATGGTATTGTTCTATGGATGGATATTTTCTAGTCTTGACTGGAAGAACTGATTTCTATCCATTTTCACTTTCCAGTTCACATAGGCAGGGATAAAACCAGGAAATGATGCCACATGTGGGAGGGATGGAGAGCCTTCTTAGAAACTGGCTTTCCCATGCTACAGAGATAGGGATTGTATAAACACTGGTTTTCTAATGTGTTATGGGATTGCTGGAGTTACTGCTATGTTATTACTAAGTCCAGAAAAACAACTTAAGGTATATTAAATATGGTAATTTCATACTGCTCCTTAGGAACTTATCTCTCCAGTGATACTGATAGGTCAACTAAAATAATGCAAGAAATGTCATTTGTTGCTCAGTCTTCTTTGTTTTAATGAAACACGCAAAATATTTCAAAATCAAGGGGATGTTCTCTCTTATTTAAAGTCTTTACTCAAGATCTGCAGCTGAGGCCAGCTTTGTACATAACCCTGGAAAAGTGAGGGTCATTCAGTGTTTTGTTCATCTCCCTAAAAAGAGGATACCTCATCACCTCTTCCATCTTTCATTTAAAGAATCAATTTACATTTGGGTTCCTGAATTTCCCTGACAGAAGCACATGCAGGCACACAGCAAGCCTGACACATTTTAAATACTGGGCTTGTTAGATGGCCCAGCCCATTTGCAGTAAGCCTCACAGTACTGGCTGGAAGGGACCCGTAAAAACTGTGCTGCAGCACTGATTCACTTGTGCAATATATGCATTTCCAATCTCTGATTATCTTCTCTGATGAGTTTTTACAGCTCTGTGATACTCAAGCTCCCTATGACACAGCAAATAAATTTCTTTGTGTCAAGCAGTTACTAGTGGCAAATCTCATTGCTCTGTCAGAAACTCTCATGAAATTTTAATGCACAAAAGACAACACAGAGAAAAAAAACCCCATCCACCTGAAATCTTTGCTTTGCAAAGGTATGTAATCTAATACTAATCAGTGTCAGCCACATCAGTTGCACATCAACCTAGTTTCTCTGAAGGGTCCTCTCATAATATTATGCTGCAAAATCTCTCTCAAACACTGAAGCGTCTTAAACAAACAAATCAGTAGTGAGTCCTTGCAACATGGCTGTAAGTGAAGACTGTCTCTAAGTCTCCCTGCATGTGTATGCTAGCACTTGTAGCTTGGCAAGTTAACTGGAATAGCAGTCCCGTCACCACAAACGTGGTTTTCACCAAGTACCTTCCAAGTGCCCAGTTTGCCTTCCATACAGTAAGTAAACTAACAGGGTTTGTTCAAAATATGGCACCTTTTGCACTGTTCAGGTGTTTCTCAAAAGCACTTTTTGTCTCTTCCACAGCAAAAACTTGTTAAACAGAAGTTTTGAGTTGCGTGGACATACAACATCTCGGATAACAGCAATCTCATTGTAGTGTGGGTGGGACAGAGGTTCAGTGTTGGCCATCTTCTGAGGCCTTGGAGCAAGTGGGTGGCTGATGGAAATCAGCACGAAAGTGTTTTGCACTGTGTCTGGGGGGAAATATGAGCATATGCTACCTCAAGTATGGATTTTCTGTCAGTGATGACATTAAAAACATGTATTACACTCTGAAGCTAGCTTACTGTAAGTGCATACCATCCTCAAAGGCATGTAGCAGGGAGCAGCTAGAGTGCTTAAATTTAGACTTCAGCTCATTGCCTACTACCTTCTTCTGGGTACGGTGAAAACATAAACTGTACCATTGAAAACAACTTCTAAGTGCTCTTTCTGGGAGCAACACTCACTCTCCTATCTAGAACAAAGCCGTCAAATTATGAAATATCCACATTTACAGCTGGGACTGGGTGATGGGGAAGGGAGCAGTGGAGAGGAGGAAAAGAAGGCAGTACAGTTTACTCATTACGCAAGGGAAAATATATTCCACTAATACACCAAAAGGGAAAAATAATTTCACTTTTAGGGGAAATCATGTGCCAACAGAGAAATTGTTATTTGTGATAAAGATCCTGAGGCCAGCTGAAAAAATAAATAATATGTTGACAATTTGATACTGGCTAGATTGGTGCCTGTTGTCTGTGTGAAGGTCTTAGATATTCCAACATATTCTTCAACCTTTATAATGGTGATTTACGGAAAGACTTCTTAGGTTGCAAAACCCGGACCCTGTAGACAGTATAAAGTTTATGCTTAGTTTACAGCAGAAATAGGCAAGATAGACAAAAGATTAAGAGAATTGCAGCAAACTTTACCACAAACAAAATCTACAATGAGGAAAAAAATAGAGTGAACGCAGTTCAGCTGCCATGATAGGAAGAGTCCCCAGCATGCTATATGAGGTTTGGCAATACTCATTCAGCTGCTAAAAGCTGCGGCAAGTATCGTTTCTCTCCTCTATCTGCGGAAAGATGCCGGCCACCTGCACAAGGTCTTTTGATTTTGAGAGAAAGCACATCCTCAGATAAACTCCCAATTCTTTAGGTAAAGGAGTAAATTCATGTCTGAACATTACATTCATGGACTTTGCTGAGCAAGGGATGACCTCAGGAGAGGGGAAGATGGCTGTTTAATGCATCCAGAAACTAAAGCAATATGCCACTTCCTCAGTGAACATCAAGGAAGTCTTTAAAATAGCTCCATTATTATTTTACTGAGTGAAGCGCTTACAGCACATGGGCGCAGAAAGCCCTCTTTCCCTCCGTAGCCGTTACAGCTCTCCCACAGCCCCAATATTTGGGACAGACTCACGTTAGCAGGTAAGCCAGAGCACCTTTGCAGAACTGGGCATCTCCAGAGCCCCCACGGTTTCGGAGGAGGCCACTCACGGGTACCAGGAAGATGCTTCAGAATGCTCTGAAAAGGATCCTTCTGTATCCAGGAAGAATATATGTGCCACCTGCCTGTCATTGAGCTCCCCAGCAAACCATGCTCAGACACCCGTCTTCTTGAACTGGAGGGAGAGTCAGAGTCAAATCAAACCGGTGACTGACAGGAGAGCAAAAGCTGTCAGCTGGAAAGCCACGGCACTAACTCCAACAGAGCACATCTCAATACATTACAATGCATTAGAAGTATTAAAGCACTTCAGCTTGTGTAGTTTAGAAGTTATGAGTACAAAGGGCATTTGCCTTTTAATAATGTTTTTATGAGCTGCCTGAGTGGTTTGCAAGCAGTTCAATATCCACTGCTGCATACCATTACTGCTGTATTTTCTAGAAGATTGCTTGGGAAACACAAGAAAGAAAATAACTGTGATCAAAGTGAAATTACAATACACAATTGCATTTCTGTGAACACTTTACCCAGCTAATACAAATAGACTGGAAAAAATTGATTCAACAAGATCCATCAGAAAACCAAAGCAGTGCTTCCAAAACCATATCCCTTACACATATGCTTTTAAATAACTCTGTGCTTCACTTACATGGTTTATAATGTCAATGTAAATTTGAAAGGATCTGGAAAAGGAAATGGTTTTGAGTTCTTTTGTTGGACCTCTTTGTGTGCAGATAATGTCACAAACAAAATATTTTGCTCTGGCTCTGGACTAATTTGATCATCCTGAAATGTCACAAACAAATGGACTACCTACTCTTGCAAGATAGAATTATGCATTTTCATTCATATTTCCAAATCCTTAAACACCCACCCATTAGTATATCAAATAGATTTTCAAATAAGTGCTTTGGCAGGTTAGCATTGCTTTGAGAAAAACAATGTTTCCACAATGCATTTTTTATGTTTTGCAGAAAATGTTCTTGAAAAGATAGTGATGTTATGAATTCATTGGATTGCTGGATTTATACAGCTTATGTTATCTATTTCTCCTAAGAGGTTGCTAAAAATATTCACATGCCTTCTTGGTTGACCATTCATTGTTCCAGAAGTGGAGAAAGACACTTTGATTTGCATGAAGCTTTTCCCACAGAGTTACATTTTTTGTGTGAATTGTAAATAAATACAAAAGCTCATATTCATTCACTGTTTTGGAAGACATTCCAATTTCAGAAGAGCTTTGCTAGGATGCTGACTGAGAGGATGTGGAAAAGGCACAAGAAAATTGATTTTAACTTTTAAATGAGAGTTGTTGTTTACACTCTTCACACTCATCAATCTCACTGAATCACCTGCAGGGAAAATCCAAATCTCTGGATATTCATCTCAAAGATACGCAGACCTTTTTGGTCAGGAGGAGAAGCCAGACATTTTGAAAAAACTAATTTCCTCTATGATTTTAGCATGCTGTGGTTTCAGTTTTGGGCTGGGATTGCAACCTTGACACAGCTGCTGGCTGTCTTAGCCCTCCAACTAAAAATCACATCTCATCCAAAAACTCGACACTGGTGGGAAACTTTGACTCCATTTTAGCAAAGCTCTGTGCATGTCTCAGGGGCTCTGTGTGCCGTCATATCAGTCCCAGGTTGAACTATTTGTGACCCCAGGGAAGGAGCGTGCACCAGCGCTGCCAGAGAGGTCTGACCTGGCCACACCAACAATCATCTGATGCACCAGGTCCATGCTGTGCCACAGCCCATGGACACATAGGCACAATGGTGGCACCCTTTATTTATATTAGTAACGTGCTTTAGGAAAACAGAGCATCTCTAAGTCTGGCTGGCAAAACATCGGTCCTGTTTAATGTATCTTTTCATGAATGACTTTCTTCAAAGCAACCAACTTTTGGACAAGGCAGAGTGCAAGAAGAACAGCTGGTTTTATATTCCTATTACACTCGGTGCACACAGTGCAGCACAGGGAAACGTGAAGGGCAAGAGGTGAACTCAGGGTTTTCTTTAGGGCCCCAGAGCAAAAGCAGACATTAGGATGGCTGATATTTTGCTAACCTTTCCTGGGTCCCGGTGGTAGCCCTGAATATGCTTTGTAGATACACTTGGCAGCCATCGGACTGAACTATGTATTTTTTACATCAGCAGCAGTCGTCTTTTGCTGTGTCAGTTTATGCTAGTTTATAGGAAGGCTTAATTCTTGTTTTGACAGCTACAGAATTGTTCTGTGGTCCTGAAGGACTGTTGTGGTTTTCCTACCTTCAGCCTGTTTCAGGCATTCAAATCCTAATGACAGTTGTGCTACATTTGTTTTTGTTTTTAATAAAAGGTGCTTGGCAGCCAAGCTGCATAATCCTTTGGGTCCAACATTTCAGCAGTAAGGGGGGAAACGGGTTTCTTTCTG